>NW_017190096.1:0-153009 GCF_001704415.2 Capra hircus
ATAAGGAGTACGTGGACATAGTTCTCTCCCTTCACACCTCGAACGGACACGCATATCCGTGGGCAGACCGTATGTGAGGGGTACCTCACGGTCCTGTTGCCAGCTGATCTTTTCCTTTCAGGACAACTCCTACTTCTTGAACACGGTGATCATTAAGGAGTATTACCTTGACATCACTGATAGATCATGGCTCCTGGGGTGATGAGTGCATGTGTGCAAGAGTGTGGATGATGCACCCGAGGGATCCACCTCAGTCTCCCCTGTCTTTCTGCAGGGTATAGGGCACGTTGTTCCACTCCAGTCCACTGGATTTAGGACTTGAACTGGGAGCACCCAGCAGCAGGCTGGACACCAGGAGCCTTAACTTTCTCAGCTGGTTGTCAGGCCACAACTGCCCAGAATCGAACAGCACTGCTGAGGTGGGGTTGCTTTGGGACTGCACACAGTTGGTGATTGATGTTGGAGGTCTTGGCTGCTCACAGGAGGGCTCAGGGCCCCGTCAGCCCTGGGCTGACTTTGCTCTTGTTGCCAGTAGATCATTGGTGAGGACATGTGGGATGATCCCCTGAAGTACTACCCCAGGGAGGAAGGTTCTTTCATGAGAGGTAACTGACAGAAACACATGTGGTGAGGGGGTCTAGAGGTGGGCCCTGAAGGGACAGCCGTGTAATAGCTGGGGCACTGTCCTTTCCCAAAAGATGAAGCTCAGTCTCATGCAAGCTGGCTGCAGAGCCTGAATTTGCGTCATGCATGTAACCGGTGACCTGCTGAGACTGGGGTCTTGGGGACTTGGTGTATCCATAAGTGAAGCAAGTCTCCCTCAAATCAGCTGTGGATGCAGTGCAAGAATCCTAAGTGATACTACTAGAGGCAGGGTGAATTAAGTATCTTTGTCAGAATCATCCTTCCGTGGGTCCTGCCCTCCCCCAGCCTACTGGTGCTCACTGAGTTTGAGATTCCCTGGGCCTTTCACTCCTGCTCCTTACCCTGGGAAGTCCTATCATTGAAAGGGCGTCCTCTCTGGGGTCCCAGTGTGCCTGAGTGCTGACTTTGGGATATTCTGTGAATTTCCACATCCACCACTCAGTGTTTCACTACCACCACACATGCACTGGAAATGGCTTCAATCTTCCTTAGGAAAATACAGAAGAACTCGGGGAGGAGGTGGACATAGAGCCACAAGGGCAGGACTTGATGCCAACTGATGCCATCTCTGACATTGCTGGACATGTCTTCAGCTCCTGAAACACCTGCGTTCCCTGTTTGCGTTTGTGTCTCCATTTTGAGCATGTGTGTATACACATGTTTGCTTGGGATGCCTGTGTTTATGTGGGTGTGTGTGTGTGTCTGGCCCAGGGCAGAAGCAGAGATGAAGGCGACAGGAGAGGAGGTGCCGAGCAACCAGAAGAGGCACGAGGCGTCCTCTGTCTGAGGATGGTTGGTTGCCTAATCCTTCAGTGACCATGTCCATGATGGGAATGAGAGGATGGCCAGTGATAACTCTGGACCATGGCTCAAGAAATCTTCAATTAGACTAAACACATAACTTGCTCAGCATTTCTCCCACGTTGTTGTGTGTGTTTGGACCAGGAGGAGGGAGTGCATGGTCTGAGGATTCAGCCAGGGCAAATCAGGTGGGGTGGGACTTCAAAGCCACTACCTGCAGAGCCCTAGGTCTGTGGGGACATGGGCTGGCCTGTGGAAATGCTGAACGTGGCTTTGGAAGGACCCAGGATAGTGAGGAGTCTAAGGTCTTGCAGAGAAGAGCAGAGACCCGAAGGAGAAAGAGGCACAGATAGCCTGCTGCACTGGAGATTTATTCCACATGTAAGGAGACCCAGGAAGTTCCTGGGCCTATGTTACTCAGGATCAGCGCATCAGCCAGCACACTGTCTTGGTGGTGGCCCACACTGGCACAATGTGACACAAAATGCAAGACGTGCTAAGGTAGGCTGTGCATGCAAAACCACAGGCATGCTAGGAGAGATAGAGTGTGAGTTTGGCATGTCGCCAGGCACTTCCAGCTTCCCTGGCAGTGCAGAAAGGCAGGGAAAACACAGGTGTCTGCCGGGTGTCCCTGTGAGGGAAGGAACAGGGAAGAAGCAAGGATGGTGGTGTAATTTCATGTCCCAAGAGACCTTGGGTGAGTAGGAGACAGGAAAGGCCCTGGGGGCAGCTCAGAGCCTGCTGGTTTTCAGGGTCCAGGGGCTAGGCAATAGCTTTCCTGCCAAAGATGCCCCATGGCCCGTGCTGAAAGTCCTGACGTGTATTCCTTCCTTCCTCTGGAGTCTTTCCCCTGGCTGTGGGTCCAGAGGGGCAAAGTTGTGCATCTGCACATGAGAGAGGATTCTTGCAGTCTCACTGGAGCAGAATCTCTGATTTTGTCATAGGGGATCTGCACCAGATGACACTGAGAAGGACACTGCCTTCCAGGGGACCGTCTTGGATGTCCCTGGGCCCAACTGGGAACTGACTTCCTTGGCACGTGAGCTGTGTAGGCAGGCAGGGATGCCTGACTATAGGGAGTCCTACCTGGGCCTAAAGAGAGCAACTGAAAGAGAATCTTGGAATTTAGCAAGTCAGTGAGGCCTGGGTGATTCAAGGCCTCTTGGTACATTTGACATAGAAAAGCTGCTTTCTGCCCAAGGGAGGCATGAGCTATGGCCCCAGAAAGGGCAGATTTCTCAGGGCATGATCTATTTGGGGACTTCGTGTGTCTGGGTAGTGTTAAACAGAAGGGACGACATGTAGGAATGCCACCTTACCTCTATGGCTTCGGGTTCCATACCTAGTATTGGAAGAGAGCATGTATCCATATGCAGGTTCTTCACAACACTGTATCAGACCCAGGCCTGTCACAGTCTCTGGGGGCTTTTGGAGGCTCGGGGATCTCTGTCATTTTCCTGCTACAGGGAGACAGCACTTTGGGACACAGGTAGACAGGTGCATACAGAAAGCTACATTGATAGGGAGAACAGGGGCCTCACTCAGAATGTTGTGGGCCCTAAGGGGTGCTGCGCTAGCAACAGTGGCACAACATTGACAAGGAATGACCTCGATAGGTACATACCGAGAAAGCAGTTCTCCAAGTTAACTGAGCCCAGAGGTCCTTGTTTCCTGGTGCCCTGAAGGAATGCACAGACAATGGATCAGGCCAACGTGACTGGTACTGTGAAGCTGTCCAAGGTGATGGGAGAATGCAGAAGGCAGGCACATGTCACTCAGCAGTCCAGCGGGAGCACTTCCAACCCTGCCCACTGCTCTGCAGCTCGGTCCCTGTCACGATCAAATGCTAACATTTTGTAACCTTTGAGGATAAGTCACAGAGTTAGAAGTGCAACCTGACATGATCGATGAGCAAGTGAAAGAAAATACCAGGACAAAGAAGGTCAGGTGCTTACCAAAATTGATGTTGGAGAAGAAAGCTTGTAAATCGGCATATGTGCAAGTTTCCTCAAGGATTTTAGTGTATACATGTACATGTATGTGAGTAGGCACATAAGCCACTTCTAGTAGGCTTGTGAGTATGAAATGTCGGACTGATCTAGCCAGGTGATGGAACTTGGATAATGAAAACATGAATGTCATAGGGAAAGGTATGTAGAAAGGTATGGCCAGCAGAAGCAATGAAGCCAGGGAGTTGATCCTCATCACACTGAGCAAGCAAGCCTAAGTGGAATCACAGTGGTTCACCCAGTTTGCCTGGCAGAAAGGAGGGAAAGGTGAAAGCGCCTGTGGACAATCAGTGAGAGTGCAGAGGAGCCAAAACACAGAAAAGGCTGTAATCCAGACACAGAAACTTCTCTGGGGGACCCTACAGCCACTTAAACATCCAGCTACAAGGGCCTTTCCATCCTTCTAGAGTGTCGGGCATTTTTTCACTGGCATTGTCATGACCATGAGAACCCCTTGCCTTTTTTGTGACATTGTAGAGATGGACCAGCACTGCAGCATAAGTACCTGCTACCTGCAGTGTCTCCCAGATTGAATCATCACTCTTTATACTCTTTGCAGAGCGCACATATCGGGTATTAGGACTATAGGATAGATAGCTAAGCTGATCCTCTTACTGCTGTTGGCCACATAGGCTTGGACAAATGGGCAGGCAGGGATGTGTTCTCACATGAAGAACAGAACCACTTTGAAAGGGCCTCGATAAAGTAAATGGCAGACGTGCATGTCTCCAACACCGATGAGTCATGGAACTTAACCCGGAGCTGTCCTTAGCATCTCCCTGGCAGGTATTCGAACAAGGTTCAGGGAGTTTCCTCATGCCAGCAGAGCATGCTCCATTTCTCCCTCTGTGAAAACTGTAGCCAAGCCGCCTCAGGCCTGTGGACCATTCACATCTGTCCAGAGAGTGAGGGAGGGTCGCCAGTCCCCTTCTGTAGTTCAGCAGTAACCAGCAACTGTTGCCTTTCAAGTCTGAGAAAGCACTCTCTGAATGTGTGCACCAAAACAGTCTGATGTCCCATTGGTGCAACTCACTAAGGAGAAGGACCTGACTTTATGTCAAGGAAAAATGTATATTCTGAATGCTGGTGTCCAGAAAGTGGCAGATGCCAAAAACTCCACTTAGACATACGGAGACACACAGACACCACCCCCGGGTACACATACGGAAATATTGCCCAAAACAGTGCTATGCCAGAAGTAGAGATAAACAGACTCTGAGCAAGCTCTGTAACCTATGGTTCTAGTGTTCCTGAACAGTGGAGGTCAACTGTAGCAAACAGTGGGTATTTTCCCTACTCCCCTAGTATCTGGACAGCAACAGGCTCTCTGTCCAATGGAGAAAATTATCCAGCCACTTGGTGCCCCTGCATATCCTTTGGATACTCAGGGAGAGATCACAGTTATTGACAGTTCTGGGGGACACAGAAGTGTACTGTTTGGATTCTGGAGCAGGAAAATGTTGCAGTAATTTCCAGAGCCAGGTCAATGACAGAACCTGAGGTAGCTGCAGATGCAAAACCCGTTATCTACCTGGAGCAGAATCTGGCTACTTGGGGGTGCTGGAGCCCAGGAACCTGGTAAGATGCCCTCTGGTCTAGGGTCATTTCCATGAGTGCTGCCCACTACCCTCTTGGCCATTGGTCTAGATTTGGGCCTGCAGCATGTGCGTGGCTCACAGTTTAGGGCCTCGCCTGTTCAGCTTATATCTCCCAGGGCCCGTTCACCCTGTCTTGGGCTGTCTGGCACCCCTTCCTTCAGCCTCTGGTGACCCCAAACACAACAGCCCCCACCTCCCGACCATCTCCCTCACTACCCAACCCCAAAGAGCTAGTGGTCCCACAGGTTTACTGCAGCCTGGGGTGCCATTAAGCACCAGTTGCTGTGCTATTATGTCAAATCCTTTCACATATGCCCCAGCTCGGGGTCATGGCAAGGGCCAAGAGGAGCATAAGAGGCGGTCAGAGGAAGGCAGGAGTCCCGGGACCCTGGCCTTCTTAGTTGTGAGCCCGGGTGCTCAGGGAGCAGGGGCCCCGCGGCCTGCCGTGCTGATGCTGTGTGCAGCTGGAACTTTGCAGCCACTGGTTGTCATGCCAGGCATAGAGGCCACCTTCTTCAGGATGGAGGCAGTGGAGGATGGCGAGGCCCTGGTGGACGGAGACGTTGCAGGGATCGAGCAGGAGTTCCAGCTGCTGGCAGAAGACATCATGAAGGAGATGGAGGTTGTGGTGGATGAGGAGCAGAAACAGTGGCCCTCCCAGGAGCCTGAGGAGAAGATGGTGGAGGAGCAGGGCCCAGAAAGACCCAGAGGCCCAAGTAAGCATCTGGAGCTAAATGCCCTGCAAGCACTGGAGGCCCTGCAGGTTGAAATGAGCTCTGAGTAAGAGGAAAACCACAGGGCCTATGTTCAGTTCAAGTGCAAGAACCATCAGAGGAGAAGCTTCACTTGGCTCAGAGGAGCACCATCATCCGGGGCATCACTGTATTCCGAGCCAAGACTGTATCCTTTCTGCTGCTCTTTGGAGTCCCCTGCTCAGGAGGAGGAGGAGGAGGGGCAGGAGCAGGAGGAGGGGTGGGGTGAGGGCACAGGAAATGCCCTGGAGGTCCCTGAAGGAAATGTAGTCCTGGACAATTGTCAGGCTGCAAAGGCACATCAGAGTAGAGTCTGGGCAAGGCTACACCTGTAAGTGTCACAGCCATGACTTTGAGTGTCTCCTTCAGGCCTGCATCAGAGGAGGAGCAGCTCCGAGGCCTCTAAGTCAAGAATGACCAGAGACAGTACATCAGAGCAGCCTCAGCAGACAGTTATTGTTTTAAATGTGGATGATCCCAGAAATAGCTGAGACATGGGTGTCACACACACAAACACACACACACAGACACACACATGTACACAGACGCACACATCAACCACTTTGCTTTCAGACACGGTTTGGCCCAAAGACTGCAAATCTGACCATGTAAGCCGTGACATGCATACACAGCATACAAAAGGTCTGGAGTAGAACAGTAGAGGTAAGAAACATCCCCTCCTTGGGGAATGCAGACCACCTTAGATGCAAAACACCACAAGCAACCCAGAGCCATGAGAGTGTCTGATGATATCACAGGGCCTGAGGACATCAGTGTTGGCCGGGCAAGGGGAAGTGCCCAGCATCCTTGCAGATGCCTGTTCCAGTGTCCTTCTTCCACCCCAGCCTAGGGCTGATACTACTGGCTCTTCTTTGCCCTACATGTGGCCTGCATGGCTCCTTGACCTAAAACAGACTATGTACCACCCTCAAGTTTCCATCATGATAAGCAACCAAGATAAAGACTGTACCTGGCCCAGACAGTAGCCTGGATTTTGACAGGTCTGCCTGGTTCGTGGACTGGCTGAGCTGTTCCCAATACCCAGGTTTGAGGGAGGAACAAGGGATGTTTCCAAGTGGTATATAAGAGCAAGGATCTTACATATCTGGGTGACATACAGAGGTTATGAATAGCCTCTGTTTCCACTGTTTCCCCATCTATTTGCCATGAAGTGATGGGATAGGATGCCATGATCTTAGTTTTCTGAATGTTGAGCTTTAAGCCAACATTTTCACTCTCCTCATTCACTTTCATCAAGAGGATCTTTAATTTTTCTTCACTTTCTGCCATAAGGGTGGTGTCATCTGCATATCTAAGGTTATTGACATTTATCCCATCAACCTTGATTCCAGCTTGTGCTTCATCCAGCCCAGTATTTCTCACGATATAAACTGCATAGAAGTTTAATGTGCCTGTTGACAATAGACAGGCTTGATGTACTACTTTTCCTGTTTGGAACCAGTCTATTGTTCAATTTCCTGTTCTAACTGTTGCTTCCTGATCTGCATACAGATTTCTCAAGAGGCAGGTCAAGTGGTCTGGTAATCCCATCTCTTTCTTAATTTTCCACAGTTTATTGTGATTTTCTGGGCTCCAAAATCACTGCAGATGGTGACTGTAGCCATGAAATTAAAAGACGCTTACTCCTTGGAAGAAAAATTATGACCAACCGAGATAGCACATACAAAAGCAGAGACATTACTTTGCTAAGAAAGGTCCATTTAGTAAAGGCTATGGTTTTTCCAGTGGTCATGTGTGGATGCAAGAGTTGGATTGTGAAGAAAGCTGAGCACCGAAGAATTGATGTGTTTGAACTGTGGTGTTGGAGAAGACTCTTCAGAGTCCCTTGGACTGCAAGGAGATCCAACCAGTCTATTCTGAAGGAGATCAGCCCTGGGATTTCTTTGGAAAGAATGATGTTAAAGCTGAAACTCCAGTACTTTGGCCACCTCATGCAAAGAGTTGGCTCATTGGAAAAGACTCTGATGCTGGGGAGGATTGGGAGCAGGGAGGAAAGGGAATGACAGAGGATGAGATGGCTGGATGGCATCACTGACTCGATGGACGTTTAGTCTGAGTGAACTCCAGGAGATGGTGATGAACAGGGAGGCCTGGGGTGCTGTGATTCATGGGGTCACAAAGAGTTGGACATAACTGGGTGACTGAACTGAACCGATTGTGATCCACACAGTCAAAGGCTTTGCCATAGTCAATAAAGCAGAGATAGATTTTTTTTTTTTTCTGGAACTTTTTTGATGATCCTTCAGATGTTGGCAACTTGATCTCTGGTTTCTCTGGCTTTTGAAAACTAGTGTGAACATCTGGAAGTCATGGTTGATGTATTACTGAAGCCTGGCTTGCAGAATTTTAAGCATTACTTTGCTAGTGTGTGAGATGAATGCAATTGTACGGTAGTTTGAGAATTTCTGCCATTGCCTTTCCTTTGGGATTGGAATGAAAACTGACCTTTTCCAGTTCCCTGGCCACTGCTGAGCTTTCCAACTTTTCTGGCATATTGAGTGCAGCACTTTCATAGCATCATCTTTTAGGATTTGAAATAGCTTAATGGGAATTCCATCACCTCCACTAGCTTTGTTTGTAGTGATGCTTCCTAAGACCCATCTCATTCCAGGATGTCTGCCTCTTGGTGAGTCAACATTCTATCGTGATTACCTGGGGGTCATGAAGATCTTTTTTTGTACAGTTCTGTGTATTCTTGCCTCCTCTTAACATCTGCTTCTCTTAGGTCCATATGATTTCTATCCTTTATGGTTCACATCTTTGCATGAAATGTTCCCTTGGTATCTCTAATTTTATTGAATAGATCTCTAGTCTTTTCCATTCTATTGTTTTCTTCCATTTCTTTGCACTCATCCCTGAGGGAGTCTTTCTTTTCTCTCGTTGCTATTCTTTGGAACTCTGAATTCAGGTGTTAATATCTGTCCGTTTCCCCTTTGTTTTTTAATTTCCTTCTTTCTGCCGTTTTGTCAGGCCTCCTCAGACAGCAGTTTTGCCTTTTCCCATTTCTTTTTCATGGGGATGGTCTTGATTACTGTCTCTTGTACAATGTCACAAAACTCCATATTTCATCATGCACTGCATCTATCAGATCTAGTTACTTAAATTTATTTCTCACTTGCACTGCATAATCATCAGGGATTTGATTTAGGTCGTACCTTAATGGTCAAGGAGCACGCACCTTTTAATCATGGCTGCAGTGGCTATCACTTTGATGTTAGTTAGTCCTTAGAAAAAATTTAGTAATGTAGAGGATTTATATTAACTACCTGTTTCTTTCTCTTTATTCATTTAACAGCCTTTGTCATTTAAATCAAGAAGAATCATCTTATACTGGCTAAAGCTTAAGTCAGTATTTTCTAGTGACAGAATCAGGTGGCCTCTTGAAAATTATATATAATTGTTTTTAAACATTTGATGCTTTATCTTGAAACATGACTTTAAGAAAATTAGAATAAGCATGAAAATGTTCTCAAGCAAAATTTGTTAATGATCAACCTACATGAGGGAGAGGAGGGCCACGATTTGATGAATATTCAGAGTGAGAGGTTGCTAATCAGCCTTTAGGGTGCAATTTGAAATGAGTCACTTTGATGTTCAAAGGTAGAGCTTGCAGTCATGAAGTCTAAGACTGAATTTTTTTTTCTCAAGTTAGTGGATTACTTAAATAGTCCCAGTAGCAGATAGCTTTTCGTGATAATAACATTTGTGATCTTGGATTAACAGCTTCACTTTGGTTGATTTTTACTTGCTGTAACAGTAAGGGCGTAAACACATAAATGTAGCTGAAAGAGAATATATATATTGCTGAGAGATTAAGAGTCCTCTCATTTTCATGGAGAAAATTAATATATGTCACCATGAGAAAGCTCTCATTTGTTATAACACTTGACCTTTTATTTATTTATTCATTTTTTATCATGGTTTGGTCTAAGTTCAGTTCAGTTCAGTTCAGTCGCTCAGTCGTGTACGACTCTTTGCAACCCCATGAATCGCAGCATGCCAGGCCTCCCTGTTCATCACCATCTCCCGGAGTTCACTCAGACTCACATCCATCGAGTCAGTGATGCCATCCAGCCATCTCATCCTCGGTCGTCCCCTTCTCCTCCTCAGTCGTCCCCTTCTCCTCCTAATCCCAATCCCTCCCAGCATCAGAGTCTTTTCCAATGAGTCAACTCTTCTCATGAGGTGGCCAAAGTACTGGAGTTTCAGCTTCAGCATCATTCCTTCCAAAGAAATCCCAGGGCTGATCTCATTCAGAACGGACTGGTTGGATCTCCTTGCAGTCCAAGAGGCTTTCAAGAGTCTTCTCCAACACCACAGTTCAAACGCATGAATTTTTCAGCGCTCAGCTTTCTTCACAGTCCAACTCTCACATCCATACATGACCACTGGAAAAACCATAGCCTTGACTAAATGGACCTTTGTTGGCAAAGCTTTGTTGTCTCAGCTTTTCAATATGCTGTCTAGGTTGGTCATAACTTTTCTTCCAAGGAGTAAGAGTCTTTTAATTTCATGGCTGCAATCACCATCTGCTGGTGATTTTGGAGCCCAGAAAAGTTAATTCTGACACTATTTTGGCTATTTCCCCGTCTATTTCCCCGGAAATGATGGGGCTGGATGCCATGATCTTCGTTTTCTGAATGTTGAGCTTTAAGCCAACTTTTTCACTCTCCTCTTTCACTTTCATCAATAGTCTTTTTAGTTCCTCTTGACTTTCTGCCATAAGATTTGTAACTAGGTGGGCATATTTGTGTAGATGACTTATTTTCATTTGTTTAAAATAACTAAAAATTCCCGGAGCGATTTGTGAACAAAAGTAATTTATGTGACAAAGAACTATGCTTTTGTAATTTTAAAAGCCTTTTGTTGAAATAAAATTACTGTATACTTTAATATATTAACTAGAAAATTTGACCCAAACTGTACTGCCTAAATTTAGTTTTTGCTTAATATACTGTAACTATCTATAGCTAGCTGTCTCCAAGGCATGTGCACACACCCACATCATACACACATACCTGCACATGCACACAAGACACACACACATACACACACACCCTCATCTGTAGTTTCCCCCTAATTCTTAGCAGATACTTTTCGCACACTGAGTGAATTGTATTTCTTGTATCATGTTAAGTATGGCTTAACATCAAAAACTATTCTTTGTTTGCATTTTAAATATAATATACTGTGGGTTTTCTTTTATAGATTTGGATAAATACTTCAGATATTATTTTGGTTGGTCTTTGAGACTATCAGGTAAAAATTACACTTACATTTATAATGTTCTTGAATTTAGGAACCATTAATATCAGTATTTCAATGATGCAAAAAATGCATTTGACCTGTTCTAGCCAGTTATGATTCTCATCCTTCTGGCATTAAAATTTGTTATGATCCGCCTATGTTTAAGATGATAGGATTCTGGCTGACTGATGTTATATGTGTTCTGTGGGAAGACTGGTTGTTTCTTTTCTGACTTTAAATATAATATGCAATAAATATTCTCTTATACATTTGGATAAATACTACAGCTCATCCTTCTGTCCTTTTTTAAAGTCCAGGTGTATTCAAGGCTCTATGCTAGGTTTTCAGGGATTATGCTGCAGGCTGACATTTTCAGTGTTGTGTACTAAAATGAAAATATATCTTCATATTTTATCATGTATACTTCACAGAGCTAGATTATTCATTTTCCTTTTTTTTTTTTTCTTTAAATTTTGATGACACTGCAGGATGTGCGATCTTAGATCCCCAGTCAGGCATTGAACCCAGAACACTCCTGTGAATGCCCCGAGTACTAATCATTGGACCATCAGAGGACTCCCTCCAATTTTGCTTTTTAAATATTTTTGCAAAATGACTTTTGCTGTAATAAGAATAGTAGCATATGATAGTGATTTTCATTAGTATTCTCACTCATCAAAAGAAAATATTTAGTAAGTTTATATTGGGGTCTCAGTAAGGTCTCAGATCCAAGTCTGAGAAACAACTGCTATAGATGATGCAATTAAATAAGGCAAAACCTCTATCTCCAAAAAAGTTTTTTTTGTTTTGTTTTGTTTTTCTTTCTTCTTTCTTTTTCTTTTTTATTTTTCCTTTTTTTTTTTTTGGCTTATAGGAGAAAATTAAGACATAGGCTAGGTCTTTTAAAGTGTAAGTTATAAATCTGAGATGAATACTTACAGAACTACCTGATAGTTGCCCACTATGATCTCAATGTTTGGAATATGACTTGTGAGACAGAAATCCTTTTGATTTCTGTGTCATACACATTGCTTGTGTTTCATTAAGTTTTGAGTGAAATAATAGCTGTCTCTCTCTATTCAATTATCAGGTCATGTTTTCTGTAAATACTTACGACTTTCTTATTTGTAAAATTTCAGTCTTCTATTTCCTTGCTGATTTTTTGGTGTGATTGTTCTATTAATGACTTAAAGAGACAGTTTGAAGTCAGCCGCTCCACTCTTCATCCCCACTGGTTTTGTCTTAAATAATCTGTGTGTCTTGATTCTCTAGTGAAATATTCTTGGCAATTAAAAAAAAATTAGACACATTGTTTCTTGTATCGTTATCTACCTATCGTTTTTACCTGTTGTAAAGTCTCTGTTAAGTCCAGCTTCTAGGCTTTCTGAGCTTTGCTTTGACTACTTATTTCCTTATATGTGATCAGACACCTTCTCCTGTTTCTTTGTGTGCTTGTGTGTTTGTTGTTGTTGAAAACTAGAAAATGCAGATATAAAATGCTGGTTTGTCCCCACTCCCCTACCATATGGACAGTAACAGGCTGTTTGTTGCATGGAGGAAACCATCCAGTCACTTTGCACCCCTGTGTATTCTTTCAGTGCTCAGGGAGAGCTCCCAGGGATTGAAGGTAACATGCGACACAAGAGTGTGCTTGGATTGTGGAGCGGGAACACGTGGATCAAATTTCCAGAGGCCAATTCAGTGACAGCGCCTGGGATAGCCCCAGATGCAAAACCCGAAAATTCCATGTAGCAGAGCCAGGACACATGGGGGCGCTGGAGCCCAGGAACCCTGAAAGATGCCCACTGGTCTAGAGGTGTGTCCACAAGGGTGCCCCCCACTGCTCTCTCTGCCATTGGTCTAGATTTGGCCCAGCACACAGAGCATGGCTTACAGCCTAGGGATCCCAAGGGTTAGGTTGATATCCCAGGGCTCATGCACCTTGTCTTGGGATGTGCGGCACCACTTTGTTTCAGCCTCAGGCCACCCCTACACACCGCTCCCTGTCTCTCGACCATCCCCCTCACTCTCCACCCCTAAAGGGCTAGTGGGCCCCATAGGTTTGCTACATGCTGGGCTGCAACTGTGTACTACTTGCTGTCTATTATGTTCAGTCCCTTCACATCTGCCCCAGCTTGGGGTCACAGTCAGGGCCAAAAAAGAGTATCAGAGGTGGCCAGAGGAAGGCGGGAGCATCCTGGGACTCTAGACCATCTTAGTTGTGAGCCGGGGTGCTCAAGAGACAGGGCCATGTGTCCTGAAATTGTGATTCTGTGTGAAGTTGGGATGCTGCAGTACCAGTTGGCATGCCAGGTAAAGAGGCCACCTGCTTCAGGGTTGAGGTGGTGGACAATGCTGAGGCCCTGGTGGATAGTAAAGTGGAGGGGATTGGGTGGGAGTTCCAGCTGCTGGCCGAGGACATTATGGAAGAGGTGGATGTTGTGGCGGATTAGGAGCATGAAGAGGGGTCCTCCCAGGAGCTGGAGGAGAAGAGGGTGAAGGGGCATGACCAAGAAAGGCCCTGAGGTCTGAGTGAGTGGCCAGTGCTAGATGTGCTGCAGACACTGGCTGGCCTATAGCTGGAACTGAGCTCTGAGCATGAGAAAAACTGTAGGGGCTAAGTATGTTTCACACGCAAGAACCATGAGAAGACAAACAGTTACATGACTCGGAGAAGCATCATCATCTAGGGCATCCCTGGCTTCTGTGCCATAGCTGTATCCTTTCTACTCTTCCTTTGGGCCCACTTCTAAGGATGAGGAGGGGCAGGAGCAAGAGGAGGAGAGGGCATAGGGGCAAGGGCACATGTGTCCTGGAGGCCCCTGAAGGAAGTGTAGTCCTGGGCAATTGATAGGCTCCAAAGGCAGAGCAGAGTAGAGTCTGTGCAAGGACACACCTGTAAGTGTTGTAGCCATGACTTTGGTTGTCTCTTGCAGGCCTGCATCTGAGAAGGAACAGCACCTAAGGCCTCTAGGTCAGGAATGACCAGAGACAGTACATCAGAGCAGCTTCTGCTGACAGTTATTGTTGTAAATGTGGATGATCCCAGGAAACAGCTGAACCGTGGGAGTCACACACACACGCATACACACACAGACTGCCCCCTTGCTTTCAGACACGGTTTTTCACAAGGACTGCAATTCCTGACCTTTTAAGCAGTGACAGGCCACTACCCAGCTTATAGGTCAGGAGGAGGACAGTAGCAGTCAGAAACAGCCCCTGCTTGGGGAATGCAGACCACCTCAGATATGCACCACCTCAAGGAACCCAGAGCCATGAGCATGTCTGATGGTATGGAAGGGCTTGGGGGCATCAGTGGTGGCCAGGTAAGTATCTTTGCACATGCCTGTTTCAGTATCTTTCTTCCACCCAGACTAGGGCAGATGATCCTGGATATTCTTGGCCTGGCATGTGACTTGAATGGCCCCATGACTTAAAGCGGATTATGAACCATCCTCTAGTGTCCATCATGATAAGCGACCAAGATGAAGACTTAGCTACATGATCGAAAAGAAGGTCAGTGAGGGAGACTGAGGCTGGGTCGGGTAGGGGACCTGGTGAGGAGTTGGGGGATCATGTTACTCAAGGTTCTGTTCTGTGACACTTTGGAGGCATCTTAGAAGCCATTAATGCCTGGGTAGGAGGCAAGCTGAGGCCCTTAGACACTTGCATCTTTCCCTTCTCCCTATCATGGCAGGTGCAGGTGCATAGCCATTTACAGTCCCACTGCAAGCTAATCTTTTCCTTTTGAGACAATGCCTACTTCTTGAACATGATGATCATTAAGGAGTATTACCTTGACGTCACTGGTAAAATGTGGCTTCCGGGGTGGTGAGTGTGGGTGTGCAAGGGGGAGGAAGATCCACCTGCGGGATCCGCCCTGTCTCCCCGGTCTTTCTACAGGTTATACGGCACATTGTTCCACTCCAGTCCACTGGCTCTGGGACTTTAAACAATGAGCACCCAGCCACAGGCTGGGTGCCAGGATCCTTAAATATATCAACTGGTTGTCAGGCCACAACTGCCCAGAATTGAACAGGATTGCTGAGGTGGGGTTGCATTGGGCATGTGCACAGTTGGCTATTGATGTTGGAGATCTTGGCTGTGTTTGCGTGCACACACACACACACACATGGTGTGTCTGTGAGTGAACCAAGTCTCCCTGATATCAGCTGCAGTCGCAGCACAACAGTCCTAGGTGATACTACTAGAGGCAGAGTAAATTAAGTATCTTTGTCAGAATTATCCTTTGTGGGTCCTTCCATCCCCTAGCCTCCTGCTCCTCACAGAGTATGAGATTGCCTGGGACCTTCACTCCTGCCCCTTACCCTGGGAAGGCCTATCATTGTTAGTGTCCTCTCTGGGGTCCCAGTGCCCCTGTGTGGTGACTTTGGGATCTTATGTGAATTTCTTTTTTCTTTTTTTTTTGTTTCGTTTTATTAACCTTTTTATTTTGTATTACAATATAGCGGGTTAACAGTATTGTGAGTTGGGAATACTTTTTTTTAATTTTTTTTTTTTTTAGTTTTTTTATTTTTTTAAATTTAAAATCTTTAATTCTTACATGCGTTCCCAAACATGAACCCCCCTCCCACCTCCCTCCCCATAACATCTCTCTGGGTCATCCCCATGCACCAGCCCCAAGCATGCTGTATCCTGCATCAGACATAGACTGGTGATTCAATTCTTACATGATAATATACATGATAGAATGCCATTCTCCCAAATCATCCCACCCTCTCCCTCTCCCTCTGAGTCCAAAAGTCCGTTATACACATCTGTGTCTTTTTTGCTGTCTTGCATACAGGGTCATCATTGCCATCTTCTTAAATTCCATATATATGTGTTAGTATACTGTATTGGTGTTTTTCTTTCTGGCTTACTTCACTCTGTATAATCGGCTCCAGTTTCATCCATCTCATCAGAACTGATTCAAACGAATTATTTTTAACAGCTGAGTAATACTCCATTGTGTATATGTACCACAGCTTTCTTATCTATTCATCTGCTGATGGACATCTAGGTTGTTTCCATGTCCTGGATATTATAAACAGTGCTGCAATGATTTGGGCTTTTTGTTGAGATGCTCGGTGTCCTTTAGAGCTAAGGAAGTTAAGAAGAGTAGTGGTATGTGTCTGAGAGAGATCTTGTGAGGGGCTGCAGAGCAGAAGGTCATCCACATACTGTAAGAGGACACTAGGGGCCAAAGGGCATGTGGCCAGATCCTGGGCCAGAGCCTGGCCAAAAAAATGGGGGCTGTCTCTAAACCCTTGGAGGAGGACTGTCCATGTTAGCTGAGAGGACTGTCAGGTTTCTGGGTCGGTCCATGTGAAAGCAAAGAGGAATTGACAGTCTGGGTGTAAGAGAATAGTGAAAATGGCATCTTTGAGGTCTATGACAGTAAAGTGAGTCGTACTGCTAGGGATGTCACAAAGTAAGGTATAGGGATTGGGGACAATCAGATGGGCAGGGAACATGGCCTCATTTATCAGTTGAAGGTCCTGGACCAGTCGGTAGCCACCAGCAGCTTTCTGTACCGGGAGAATGGGGGTATTGTAGGGCAAGATCTTGGGGACTAGGAGGCCCTGGCCTAAGAGATTGTCTATGATTGGTTTAAGACCGCATAGATGAGTCTGAGAGATGAGGAATTGAGGGTGGCTTGGGAAGTGGGAAGGATCACATAGTTTAATCAGGATGGGTGTGTGATGGGTTGCCACCAGAGGGATTTCAGTGTCCTAGATGGTAGTGTTGACAACTGGAGCCTCAGGGGAGCAAAGGAGGAGTAGGGGAAAGGTGAGAGATTGGGAAAGTGAGAGAGGTAGGGGAATGATGGCCCTAAGCTTAGCTAAAATGTCCCGCCCCAGCAGGGGAGTGGGGCATGAAGGAATTATCAGAAAAGAGTGTGTGAACAAGAAGTGGTCAAGCTGACAGGGCTGTGGCCCAGTCTGCAAGCGTCGTGAAGATGTGCCATCTATACCCACCACTGAGACCTGGGAAGAATGCAAGGTGTCCCCGAAGGAGGGAATGACTGAGTAAGTAGCCCCCGTATCCATCAAGAAATTGATAGACTTATCTGCCACTTGAAGCATTACCCTGGGCTTGGCTTGGGTTATGGGGGTCCCCAAGTCTGGGCGCTGTCAATCCTCATCAAAGGAGAGAAGTTCTAAGGTGGGGTGTGGGGAGGAAATGTCCTTTTTGGAGCCCAGACCTCGGCCCTGTAAGGCCGGGGCCTGAGTTGCCCAGGGACAATCAGTCGCCTAATATCCCAGTTGTTTGCGACGAGGGCAGGGCTTTGTCGGGAGCTGGGGGTTTGGGCATTAGCGGACCCAGTGGCCCTCATGACTGCATTTAAGCAGGCTCCTGGTGGTGGCTTCTGGGGATCCACCTTTTGTTCCATGGCCGGCTGCAGGGCTGCTACCAGTGCCTGGGTGTGTCTCTCAAGGAGGATAGCCTGGAGTTCAGCTTTTTGTGTTGTAAGTGAAATGACACAAAGACAATACACACGAGACACACAAGAGATGGACAATACACACTCCGGCTGGAGGAACAGAACGGCACAAAACTAATTGCGGTTTATTATCATAAAAGCCCCCTAGGCAGAATTCCAGACTGCATGAATAAGCCTTTTCAGTACAGCGCAGGTGCATATATATTATCTTACAGCAAAGGGGAGTGAAATCCCTGTCTGCTGCAGAGTCTGTCCAAAGCCCTCTTCTCCTTCTTATCACAAGAAGGGAACACTCCCTTGTTTGCAAGAAACCACTAGACTCAAGACTGTGTCCAGAGTCTTTGGCAAGAACGCCTCGTTTGCAAGGATGTTCAGCCTGAGCAGAGAGACCCGTTGGTAGGCACATCTCTTCTACCCTATTAACCCTTCATTTTTGTTTAAGCCTTGCCTTGCAGCTGGCTTTGGTGGCTTCCGCTAGGGCATTATAAACCTTAAAGGCTGTTTTTACCAGGTCTTGGAGGGGGTCTGAGGACCATCCTCAGCCTTGGAGACTTTTTTTTTTTTTTTCTGATATCTGAAGCTGGTTGGGATATAAAATGGTTGGCTAGGTTAGTAACCCCCGCCTGAGAATCTAGGGCAATCGGGTATAGCTGTTGAGAGCCTCTGTCAGCCTGTTAAGAAAAGCTGCTGGGGTTTCATTGGGGTCCTGAGTTACTTCATCTAGTTTAAGTAGGTTTATTAACTTGATGGAGGTGGTCTCCATTCCCCTCAATAAGCATTCTACCATGTACTGAATGTTGGCTCTTTCTCTCTGTCCTCCTGATAGTCCCAGTCTGGGTCATGTCTGGAATAGCAGCAGCTCCAGGTGGCTGGGCAGGGTCTGCTTGGTTGGCTAGATGTCTCCAGTCTGCTGCCATTCTTGCTGTGGCCCAAATGGCCTTTCTTTCCTCTGGGGTAGTAGTGGACCCTAGGATGACAAATATGTCTTGCCAGGTGAGGGCATAAAATCGAGACAGCTGGGTAAATTTTTGATGTAGTTGGAGAGGTTGGCCAAGTAGGAGCCTATCTGCTGTTTGATATGGGAAGGTCTTGGAGTGAAAAGGGTATGTGGACATGGATGAGACCCTCCAGGCCTGCCACCTGGTGGAGAAGAAGCAAGGGAGCTGGCGGCAGATTGGGAGCAATCTGGGATCTTGTGTGTGAACTCACTGGTGAGTCAGAAAGGGCTGGGCATGTAGGAAGGGGTGACTATTGAGGTGGAGCCATGGGAGTGGCGAGAGGCGTAGTCACAGGAGAGTTGGGGTGTGAGAACGGTGGGGGGGAAAGGATAAGGGAGGAAGCGGTGGATATAGAGAGGGAACCAAGGGAGCGGCGGGAGGCATAGTCACAGCAGAGTTGGGCTGTGAGAATGGTGGGAGAGGAGAGGATATGGAGGGAGTGTTTGAGGGTGATAGAGGGGAGATTGGTGTGGGGGAGGTTGGTGAGGCAGGGCATGAAGGAAGGGGTGCATATAGAGATGGCCTTGTTACAGGAGGGCCGGGCTGTGAGGACGATGTGGGGAGGGGAGGACATGGAAAGAGTGGGTGAGGATGATAGAGGGGGAGTTGGTGTGGGCTTCCCTGGTGGCTCAGATGGTAAAGCATCTGCCCCCAGTGCAGGAGGCCTGGGTTCGATCCCTGGATTGGGAAGATCCCCTGGAGAAGGAAATGGAAACCCACTCCAGTACTCGTGCCTGGAAAATTCCATGGACAGAGGAGCCTTGTAAACTACAGTCCATGGGGTCGCAAAGAGTCAGGCACCACTGAGCGATGTCACTTCACTTCAGGAAGGGCCATGGCTAGGAGAATTTCAGAAGGGGAACAGTGGGTATATAGGGTGGGACAGGAGTGCAACAGCCAGAAAGGCTGTACGTAGGGTACCTCAGACCATTTTCCCATCCTCTGGCAGTAATTATCTAAGTCACGGAGGTTGTTAAAATCTAAGTTCTGGTTGGCGGCCATTGTGAGTCATTACCTAAAGAATATTTAGGCCATGCCTCAGAACAAAGGAAGGTTAAGTATTTGGAACAAATTTCTCCAGAGATATGTAGAGTTCTGACGTTGGCAAGTAAACATTCTAGCGGTGTAGACCAGCTAGAGGTCTGAGGTTGTTTGGCCTTGGAGGCAGCCGCCCCCATGGCGAATATGAAACAAAGGTCCTGGACCAATCGTTAGTGGGGCTGGGAGTGGTCCAGTCAGGCATCCCTGAATGGGATGTCAACCCAGCAAGGAGAGGGACACTCAGCCAAGACGGATGTCTCCAAATTGACTGGCACCAAGGAATAGCAAGTCTGGCTTGCAGAGGAGGGATCTTGATGCAGCTGTGATTTAAAAAGGTACCGAGATACCCTAGGCATATTCACCATGGGAGCAACGCCCCCCAGAGCCTGACCAATGGAACTTACCCCATATCCTGCAACACGTTTGAATGGTCCTAGATGGGTGACAGGGTGACCTGGTCCGGCACAGGCCAGACCTTAGGGGGCCGCAGATCCCACTCCTCGTGGAATGGGCCCTTGCCTCGGGCCCCATGTTGGGCTCCACATATTAGGTAAAGATGACCAGTACACAGAAAAGAGTGTCTAACAGACTTTTAAGGGGGAAGAACTCCCAGGCGGGGTTCCTGGACCCAAATGAGGCTGGTTGAGGAAGTCTGTGCCTGGACCGTGTTGGAGGTGGCTTTTATACATTTGTTGTGAGGGATGGTCAGGTTAGATGGACAGGGGCTCGGATAGGTCACTGGGCCGAGGCATCGCTGGCTGACAGGTCCTTCTATGTGGCTGGGGTGGGGCAGCTTTAGCTGCTGAATTGTGCTGTCATTGGTCCCCAGGATCTGGGAGCTTCCTTCCATTAGGGATTTCCCCTGCTGGCAGGAGGGAGAGGAGGGGCAGCCCATTATAGTCCCTGGGGTCTGGCCTTACACACACATACAGAGACACACACATACACACAGTGAGAGAGAGAGACATACACACAGTGAGAGAGAGAGAAACACATACTGAGAGACACACACTGAGAGAGATTAAATACTTAGAGAGTGTCACAAACACTGAGAGACACACACAAAGACACTAAGAAACATACACATGCAGAGAGAGAAACACACACATTGAGAGAGACAGACACACAAAGAATGACACATATAGAGACACATGCTGAGAGACACACACACAGACACAGAAAGACACCTACAGAGAGATAGACACACACACTCTGAGCAAGACTCTCACACAGTGAGAGACACGCACACTGGGAGTTATACACACACAGACACACACTAACAGAGAGACACATACACTGACAGACACAAACAAACACCACATGAGAGGCACACACACTGAGAGACACAGACACACAGAGACATTCACAATGAAAAAGAGAGAGAGACACACACAGAGACAAATACATATGGAGTGACATATACAAACAGACACAAACACGAAATCTGATAGACATACACATACAGAAACACACACACACACACTGAGAATCAGACACGCTTACCCGGAGAGAGACACACAGTGAGAAACATACACATACAGAGAGAGAAACACAAACATTGAGAGAGACAGAGAGATACATAGAGACATACATGCTGAGAGATATACATATACACACTGACACACACACGCATACTGAGAGAGAGATACCCACACTGAGAGAGAGGTATAAAAACCCACTGACACACACAAACAGACACACACACACTGAGAGGAAAACACACATAGCCACACACACTGAGAGAAACACATACAAAGAGACATAAAGACACACAGAAACACACACAAAGAGACAGTCACTGAGTGAGAGACACACACCCACAGAGACACACACATACAGCCACTCACACACACTGAGATACACACAAACTAACACACATGAACTGAGAGACACACGCATGCCGACACACAGAAAGAAAGAGAGACACACACACAGTAACAGACACACACTGAGAAAGGGACACACACTCTGAGAGAGACACACACACTGAGACACACAGAAACAATGATAAACATACACATACAGAGGGAGACACATACACACATTGAGGGAGAGACATAAACACACTAGGAGTGAAACACACATAGAAATACA
The DNA here is from genome assembly GCF_001704415.2 of Capra hircus. Lineage (NCBI taxonomy): Eukaryota > Metazoa > Chordata > Mammalia > Artiodactyla > Bovidae > Capra > Capra hircus. The sequence continues at coordinate 21,655 of NW_017190096.1, forward strand.
CACAAACACTGAAAGAGAGACACACAGTGAGAGACAAACACACACACAGGGACCCACACTGAGATAGAGAGACACACATACACTAAGAGAGACAATCACACAGTAGGAGATACACATACTGATAGATATACACACACAGACACACACACTAAGAAAGAGATACAAACAAACACACAGATATACACAGCTGAGAGGCACACACACACTGAGACACAAACATAGACACACAGAGACATACATACTGAAAGAGACACACACGGAGAAACACACATACAGAGAGAGAATCACACACACACTGAGAGAGATACACACACACACTAGCAGATAGACACACATTGACAGACGCACACAAATACTGAAAGGGAGACACACACTGAGACACCCACACACACACCAACACAGAGACACACACACTGAGAAAGACACACACAGGAAAAACACAAAAACTGAGAGATACAAACAAACTGAGACAGACAAACACACACTGAGATGGAGAAGAACATAGAGAGAACAAGACACACACACACACTGAGAGAGATACACACACATTAAGAGACACACACAAGCACTGAGAGAGAGTCACACACACAAGTGAGAGGGAGAGACATACACACTGAGTGAGAGACACACACAGACACTAATAAAGATACATACAACACTGAGACAGATACACGAGACAGATATACACACATTGAGAGACACACTGAAAGACAAACAAGAGACATTGTGATAGTTGCAAACAGACACACAGTGAGAAAGACACACAAACACACTGAGAGAGACTCACATACATAAGAGAGACACACATACTGTGAGACAGTGAAAACACAACATACAAAGAGACACACAAACTGAGACAGAGATACACACATACTGAGAGACAGACACCCACACTGAGAGAGAGAAACACACACTGAGAGACATATGCACTGAGAGACATACACAAACAGAGAGAGAGAAACACACATACTGACACACACACATTGAGAACCAGACACACTCAAACTGAGAGAGACACCCACAGAGAAACACAGAGACAAACACACTGAATGAGAGAGGCACATACTCAGAGAGAAAGACATATGCAGACACTGCAAAAGAGAGATTGACATCCACACTGAAAGAATCACACACTGAGAGAGAGACACAAACACAGAGAGACACACACAGAGAGACATAGAGAGACACACACTGAGAGACATACATGTACAGAGAGATACACACACACACTGAGAGACACAAACACACATTGAGAAATAGACACACACTAAGACACACACAGTGAGACAACACATACAGAGAGGCTCACACAAACACACTGAGAGATACATACACACAGAACCAGACACACTCACACTGAGACACACAGTGAGAGACATACACTTACAGAGAGAGACACACAAACACTAAGACACACACACAGATACACATACAGACACACACACTGATAGATATACACACTGACATACACACATACTGAGAAAGAGACAACCACACTGAGAGACAGGCATATGCAAACTCACTGACATACATACACACTGAGAAGCACATAACCACACACAGTCTCTTAGTGTGTGTTTCTCTGTAGGTGTATGTCTCCCAGTGTGTGTATGTCTGTCAATATGTGTGTGTCTGTCTCTGTATGTGTGTGTCTCTCAGGATGGTTGTGTTTCTGTCATTCAGTGTGTATGATTATCTCTCAGTGTATGTGTCTCTGTGTTTCTCTGTGTGCATTTGTGTCCCTCATTTTGTGTGTATTTTTCTTTCAGTGTCCATGTCTCTCTCTATCTCTGTGTGTCTCTCTTGGTTTGAGTGTGTGTCTCTCAGTGAGAGTGTGTGTGTGTGTGTGTCTCTGTGTGTGTAAACTTCTGTGTGTTTCTCTCTCTCAGTGTGTGAGTGTTCCTCTCTCGTTGTGTGCCTCTCTCTCAGTGCACATGTATGTGTGTCTCACAGTATGTATGTTCATTAGTGTGTGTGTTTCTCTACCAGTGTGTGTGTCTCTCTCTCTGTACGTGTATGTCTCTCAGTGTGTTTGTGTTACTATCTTTCATGTGTATGATTCTCTCTCACTGTGTGTGTCTCTGTGTATGTGTTGGTGTCTCTCAGTATGTTTCTCTCTCAGTGGGAGAATGTGTGTCTCTCAGTGTGCATGTGTCTTTCTCAGTGTGTTTGTGTGCATGTCTCTCTCAGAGCATGTGTGTGCCTCTCAGTATGTGTATCTTCCTGTGTGTGTGATTTTCTTGTGTGTGTTGCTATGTGTGTGTGGGTGTCTCTCTCTCTTAGTGTGTGTTTGTGTGTGTGTGTATCACTTTCAGTATGTATATGTCTCTCTCAGTGTGTTTGTGTGTCTTTGTCTAATTGTTTCTCTCTTTCATTGTTTGTGTCTCTGTGTGACTCTCTGTACTGGAGAAGGAATGGCAACCCACTCCAGTGTTCTTGCCTGGAGAATCCCAGGGACAGAGGAGCCTAGTGGGCTGCTGTCTATGGGGTCGCACAGAGTTGGACACAACTGAACCAATTTAGCAGCAGTAGCAGCAGCAGCGACTCTCTGTGTATGTGTGTCTCTCAGTATTTGTGTGTGTGTGTCTCTCCCAGTGTTTGTCTCCATGTTTCTGTGTGTGTGTGTTCTCTCTCTCTCTCAGTGTGTATGTCTGTCTCTCTCAGTGTGTGTGTGTGTCTCACTGTGTGTGTTTCTTTCTCACTGCGTGTCTCTGTGTATGTGTCTCTCACTTAGTTTGTGAATCTCTCTCAATGTGTGGCATTGTGTATTTCTCAGTGTGTTTCTTTCATTCAGTGTGTGTCTCTCAGTGTGTATGTCTCACTCACAGTGTGTGTCTCATTGCGTGTGTGTGTGTCTCTCTCTGTGTAATGTGTGTCTCTGCCTGTATATTTCTCTCATACTGTGTGTCTGTCTCTTTCAGTGTATGTGGCTCTCTCAGTGTGTTTGTGTGTCTTTGTCTAACTGTGTGTTTCTATCATTGTTTGTGTCTGTGTGTGTGTGCCTCTCAGTGTTTGTGTGTCTCTCTCCCAGTGTCTGTGTCTCTGTGTCTGTGTGTGTTTTCTCTCTCAGTGTGTATGTCTATCTCTCTCAGAGTGTATGTGCCTCTCAGTGTGTGAGTGTTTCTGTCTCAGTGTGTATATCTCTATCTCAGTGTGTGTATCTCTCTCACTGTGTATCTGTGTATGTGTCTGTCAGTGTTTGTGTGTACCTCTCTTGGTGTGTAGCTCTCAGTGCATATGTATGTTTGGCTCTCTCACAATGTCTCTCTCAATGTGTGTGTGTCTCTCTTGCTGTATGTTTTATCTCTCAGAGTGTGTGTGTTTCTATCTTTCACTGTGTGTTTGTGGCTTTCTCAGTATGTGTGCATCTCAGTGTGGGTCTCTTTTAAAGGGTTAATCTCTCAGTGTGTGTGTCTCTCAGTGTTCATGTGTCTTTCACAGTGTGTGTGTGTCTCAGTGTGTGTGTGTGTCTAGCTCAGTGTATTTTTTGTCTCTCTTTGTATGTTTGTGTCTCTCAGTATGTGGGTCTCCACTCAGAGTGTGTCATCCTGAGTGATTCTACCCCACTCACTCAGTATGTCTGTGTCTCAGTTAGCGTCTGTCTCTCTGTGTTAATTTCTGTATATTTCACTCTCTCTGTATCTGTGTGTGTCTCTTAGTGTGTGTCTCTCATTGTGTGTCTCTCTGTATGTTTCTCTCCCTCATTGTCTCTGTGTGTGTCTCTCAGTGAGTGTGTCTTCATTTCATTGTGTGTGTTTCTCGCTCTCTGTATGGGGGTTTCTCTCTCAATGTGTGTGGCTCTCTCAGTGTTTTTGTGTGTCTGTTTCATTGTGTGTTTCTTTCTCTCATTATGTGTGTCTCTGTGTGTTTTTGTGTATGTGTCACTCAGTGTTTGCATGTGTCTCTCTACCAGTGTCTGTGTGTGTATAGTCTCTCTATCAGTGTGTATGTCTGTCTCTCTCAGTGTGTGTTTCTGTCACAGTGTGTGTCTCTTTCTGTGTATGTGTCTCTCACATAGTATGTTAATCTCTCTCAGTGTGTGTCATTGTGTATCTCTCAGTGCGTTTCTCTCACTCAGTGTGTATCTCTCAGTGTGTGTGTCTCACTCACAGTGTGTGTCTCTCAATTCTGTGTGTGTGTCTCTCTCTGTGTTATGTGTGTCTCTGTCTGTCTGTTTCTCATCTCTCTCAGTGTGTCTCTGTGTTTGTGTACATTTGTATGTCTATCAGTGTGTGAGGGTCCCTCTCTCCTTGTGTGCATCTCTTTCAATGCACATGTGTGTGTCTCTATCAGTGTGTGTTTCTCTCTCAGTTTGTGTGTGTGTGTGTCACTCTGTCTGCTTCTGTGGCTGGGTGTGTTTCTAACTTTCAATATGTGCATGTGACTCTCTCAGTGTGTGTGTGTCTCACACTCAGTGTGTGTGTCTCTCTCAGTGTTTTTGTGTCTGTTTCATTGTATGTTTATCTCTCTGATTGTGTGTGTCTCTGTGTATGTGTCTCTCAGTGTTTGTATGTGTCTCTCTATCAGTGTCTTTGTGTGTATGATCTATCACTGTGTATGTCTGTCTTTCTCAGTGTGTGTGTGTGTCTCTCTCAGTGTGTGAGTGTCCCTCAGTGTGTCTCTGTGTGTTTGTGTACATGTGTGTCTATCAGTGTGTGAGGGTGCCTCTCTCCTTTTGTGCATCTCTCTCAATCCACACGTGTGTGTCTCTATCAGTATGTGTGTCTTTCTCTCAGTTTGTGTGTGTGTGTCTCACTCTGTTCGCTTGTGTGGCTGTGTGTGTGTTTCTAGCTTTCAGGATGTTTTTGTCACTCTCAGTGTGTAAATCTCTCTCAGTGTGTGTGTGTGTGTCTGTGTGTCTCTTTGTGTTGGTGTCTCTCAGTTTGTGTGTGTGTCTCTGTTAGGGGAAGTGTGTGTGTGTATCTCTGTCTCATAGTGTGTCTCTTTCTTAGTGTGTGTGTGAATCTCAGTGTTTGTATGTGTGTACCTTTCAGTGTGTGTGTGTGAATCTCAGTGTATATTGTCTCTTCTATATATGTGTGTGTCTCTCAGTGTGTGTATCTGTGTGTGCTGTGTTTGTCTCTCTGAGTGTGTGGGTCTCTCTCTCAAACTGTGTCACTCTCTCAGTGATTCCATCAATTCAGTGTGTGTGTCTTAGTGTGTATATCTCTCTCTGCATGTGTGTGTCTCTAATTGTGTGTGTGTCTCTCTGTCACCTCTCTCAGTGTGTGTCTCTCTCAGTTCGTATGTCTCTGTGTTTGTGTGTCTCACTCTGTGTTCTATGGATGTGTCTCACTATCAGTATGTTTGAGTCTCTCACTTAGTGTGTGTGGCTCTCTCAGTGTGATTGTGTGTCCATGTCTCATTATGTGTGTCTCAGTGTTTTTGTGTGTGTTTCTCAGTACCTGTTGTCTCTTTGTGTCTGTGTGTGTCTGTGGTCTCTTTCTCAGTGTGTATATCTGTGTCTCTCAGTATGTATGTGTATTTCAGTGTGTGTGCCTCTATCTCTGTGTGTGTGTCTTCCTCAGTATGTGTGTATTTGGGTATCTTTGTGTGTCTCTCAGTATGTATGTGTCTCTCAGTGTGTGTGTCTGTGTGTGTCTCTCAGTGTGTGTGTCTCTGTGTATGTGTGTGAATTTCTGTGTCTTTCTCTCTCTCAGTGTCTGTGGGTGTGTCTCTCACTCTGTGTGTCTGTATTTCAGTCTGTGTGTGTCTCACTCTCTGTGTGTGGGTCTCTCTCTTGGTTTGTGTCTGTGTGTCTCTCTATCACTGTGTGTGTGTTTGTGTGTGTTTATCTCAGTGTATGGCTGTCAGTATGTTTGTGTGTGTCTCTCTCTCATTGTTTGTTTCTCTCTCTCATTGTGTGTGTCTGTGTGTTTCAGGTTTTGTGTTTGTCTCTCTAAGTGTCTGTATCTCTCTGTCTCTTTGTGTCTGGACTCTTTCAGTGTGTATGTCTGTTTCTCTCATTGTGTCTGTGAGTGTGTCTCAGTGTGTGTGTCTTTTTCAATATGTGTGTCACTCTCAGCATGTCTTGGTGTGTCTTTGTATGTGAGTGTGTCTCTGTCAGTGTATGAGTGTGTTCTCTCATTGTGTGCCTCTCAGTGCACATGTGTGTGTGTCTCTTTCGCAGCATGTACCTCTCAGGGTGTGTGTCTGTGTCTTTCAGTGTGTGTATGTGTCTCTCTCTGTATGTTTTGTCTCTCAGTGTGTGTGTGTTTCTTCCAGTGTTTATGATTCTCTGTGTGTGTGTGTCTCTTTGTGTCTCTGTGTTTGTGTGCTCCTGTCAAACAGTTTGTGTGTGTCTCTCTATCTGTGTGTGTGAATTTCTATGTGTCTCTCTTTATGTGTGTATGTCTCTATCTCAGTATTTGTCTGTCTCATTCTCTGTGTGTGAATCTCTCTCTCAGTGTGTGTATGTTTCTCACTATCATTTTCTCTGTGACTTTCTCTCAGTGTGTGTAGCTTTCTCAGCATGATTTTGTGTCCTTGTCTCATTGTGTGTTTCTCTCTTTCCTTGAGTGTGTCTCTGTGTGTCTCTCTCATTGAGTGTGTTTCAGGGTCTATGTTTGTCATTCAGTGCATGTGTGTCCCATCGTGTGTTTCTCTCACTGTGTGTGTCTGTTTGTCTCTGTGTGTGTCTCTCAGTGTTTCCATGTGTGTGTGTCTCTCTCTCAGCATCTGTGTCTCTGTAGATCTGTGTGTGTGTGTGGTCTCTCTCAGTGTGCATGTCTGTCTTGTCTGTCTCTCTTAGTGTGTATGTGTGTGTCTACGAGTGTGTGTATTTCTCTCTCAGTGTGTGTGTCTCTGTGTGTGTTTATCTCTCAGTGTTTTTGAGTGTGTTTCTCTCTCTAGGTGGAGAAAACAATGGAATCCCACTCCAGTACTCTTCCCATTGATGGAGGAGCCTAGTAGGGTAGAGTCCTTTGGGACTAAGATGCTAAGATGCTGACAGGACTGAGCAATGTCACTTTCATTTTTCACTTTCATGCACTGGAGAAGAAATTGGCAAACAGCTCCAGTGTTCTTGCCTGGAGAATCCCAGGGATGGGGGACCCTGGTAGTCTGCCTGTTATGGGGTCACACAGAATTTGACATGAATGAAACGACTTTGCAGTAGCAGTAGTAGCAGCAGCTCTCTCTCAGTGTCTGGGTCTCTGTGTGTTTGTATGTGTGTGTGGTCTCTCTCTCAGTGTATATGCTGGTCTCTATCAGTGTGTGTGTATATGTGTCTCTTAGTGTGTCTGTGTGTGTCTGTGTGTGTGTTTCTCAGTGTGTGTCTGTGTGTGTCTGTGTATGTGTGTTTGTCAATGTGTGTGTCCCTCACTTGTGTGCCTCTCTCTCAATGCCTATGTAAGTGTCTCTCTCACAGTAAGTGCATTTCTCAGTGTGTGTGTAAGTCTCTAAGTGTGTGTGTGTGTGTGTCTGTCAGTATGTGAATGTCCCTCACTTGTGTGCCTCTCTCTCAGTGTCCATATATGTGTCTCTCTCACAGTGAGTGTGTCTCTCAGTGTATGTGTAAGTCTCTCAGTGTGTGTGTTTCTTTCTCTCAGTTTGTATGATTTTCTCTCAGTGTGTGTGTGTCTCTCTGTGCGTGTGTGTTGGTTTTTCTCAGTTTATGTGTGTCTCTTTATCAGCGTCCATATCTCTCTCTCTCAGTGGGTGTGTCTCCCTCAGTTTTTGTGGGTCTCTCTCTATCAGTGTGTGTGTGTCTTTCCATCTGTGTGTGTTTTTCTCTCTCTGTGTATGTTTCTGTCTCAATGTCTGTGTGTGTCTCTCTCAATGTGTGTGTCTCTGTGCCTCTCTCACTGTACATGTCTCTCTCTCAGTGTGTCTGTGTGTCTCACAGTGTGTGTTTCTCTGTTACAGTGTGTGTGTCTCTCTCTCAGTGTGCGTCCATGTCTCTCTCAGTTTGTATGTGTCTTTCTCTGTGTGTTTCTCTCTTCCAGTTTGTGTATCTCTCTCTCAGTGTGTGTGAATCTCTCTCAGTGAGGGTGTCTCTCTGTCAGTCTGTGTGCCTCTCTCTCAATGTGTGTTTCTCTCTTTGTGTGTGTGTCTCTCTCAGTGTGTGTTTGTGTGTGTGTATATTTCTATGTGTCTCTTTCTCAGTGTTTGTGTCTGTGTCTCTCAGTGTGTGTGTGTCTCTCAGTGTGTGGCTGTCTCAGTGAGTATGTGACTCTCTTTGAATGTGTCTCTGTGTGTGTCTCTGTGTGTGGGTTAGTGTCTCTGAATTTGTGTGTGTCTATCTGTGTCTGTTTCTCAGTGTGTGTGTGTCTCTCTGTGTGTGTTTCTCACTACGTGTGTCTGTATTTCAGCATGTCTGTGTCTTACTGCGTGTGTCTCCCTTTCTCTCGGTTTGTGTCTGGGTGTCTCACTCTCAGTGTTTGTGTGTGTCTCTCTTAGTGTGTGTGGCTCTCTCAGTGTGTTATCTCTCTCAGTGTGTGTGTGTCTATCTCTCAGTGTGTGTGCAAGTGAATTTCTCTCAGTGTGTTGTATCTCACTCTGTGTGTCTCTAAGTGTGTTTCTCTCTCACAGTGTGTGTTTGTGTCCTCAGTGTGTATCTATCTTTCAGTGTGTATGTCTCTCAGTGTGTGTGTGTGTGTCATTGTATATGTTTCTCTTTCAGTATGTCTGTGTGTTTCTCTCAATGTGTTTCTGTGTTTGTATATGTGGGTTTCTTTCAGTGTGTGTTTGTCTCTCCCTCACTGTGTGTGTGTGTATTTTTCACTTTGTGAGTCTCTCTCTCAAGAAGTGTGTCACTCTCTTAGTGTTTCCATCCAATTAGTGTGTGTTTGTCTCTCAGTGTGTCTGTCTCTCAGTGTGTCTGTGTTTCTCTCTGTATGTGTGTGTCTTTTATTGTGTGTGTATCTGTGTGTGTCTGTGCCTCTCTTAGTGTGTGAATGTTTGTCTCAGTGCGTGTGTCTCTTGGTATGTGAATCTCTCTCAGTTTATGTCATTTATATCTCTCTCAGTGTGCATGTCACTTTCACATTGTGTGTGTCTCAGTGTTTGTGTTTCTCTCTCAGGGTGTGTTGTCTCTCTGTGTGTATGTGTTTCTCAGTGTGTTTGTGTGTGTCTCTCAGTGTGTGTGTGTTTGTCTTCTCAGTGTGTGGGTCTCTCTCTTAGAGTTTGTCATTCTCTCAGTGATTCCATCCCATTCAGTGAGTGTTTGTGTCTCTCTCTGTATGTGTTTCTCTTTTAGTGTCTGTCTCCCTCTCTCAGCATATGTGTATCTCTCTCAGTGTGTGATACATTGCTCTGATGTCAAAAAGAGTGGGTGTGATGTCATATAGTGCATAGGAGATCACACACATATTAGTCTGATTCCATACATACAGTCAGTTTGATGTCTTCGATACTCTGGCTGTGATGTCACATGTATAGCGGATATGATGTTATATACAGTAGATTTGATGTGATAGATAGTGGACGTGATATCATAAATACTGTGGTTTGAAGTCATAAAGAGTGAGTGTCATGTCATGTATAATGCATATGCTTCCATACATACACCAAGTGTGATGCCATACATAGAGTGGTTGTGACATCATCAATAGAGTAGGTGTGATGACACAGATACAGTGGCTGTGATGTCCCATGCACACTGGATGTTATATCATATACAGTGGATTTAATGCATATATACTGGGTGTGATATCATAAATACAGTGGATGTGATGCCACAAACACTGTGGTATATCATTAAGCATGGTGATGCCACAAACACTGTGGTATATCATTAAGCATGGATGTATTGTCACATATACTGGATATGATATACATATAGTAGGTGTGATGTCATACATATAGACATTGTGATGACAAAGATACTGTGGATATGATGTCAGATATAGTGTTGTGATGTCAGATATAGTGGTTGTGTTGTCAAAAACACATTGTGTGTGATGTCATTTATATGGGGTATGATGTTATAAAAGTAGTGGGCATAATGTCTTAGATACAGTGGTTGTGATGTCACATGTATAGTGGATGTGATGTCATATACAGTGATGTGCTGTCACATATAATGAGTGTAATGTCATGAATACAATGGATGTGATGTCATAAAGAACGGATGTGATGTTATGTAAATTAAATACGGTGCCACACATAGAGTGCCTGCAAAGTCATATATACAGTGAATTTGATATCATCGATACAGTGGGTGTGATGACACAGATATAGTGAATGTGATGTCAGATATAATGTGTTTGATGTCAGATATAGTGGTTGTGTTGTCATAAACACAGTGTGTGTGATGTCAGATTTAGTGGATATGATGTCGTAAACAGTGGGTGTGATGTCCTAGATACAGTTGCTGTAATGTCACATGCATAGTGGATGTGGTGTCATATATAGTGGTGATGTATTGATGTCATGAATACAGTGGATATGATGTCATATACTCAGTTTTGTTGTGTCATAATGAGTGGATGTGATGTCATATACAGTGTATATGATATCCTACATATAGTGGGTGTAATGTCATATATACAGTGAGTATGATATCTTGATACAAATGGGTTTGATTACACAGATACAGTGGATATGATGTCAGATATAGTGGGTGTGTTGCCATACACAGTGTGTGTGATGTCATATATAGTGGGCATGATGTCATTTTAACAGTGGGTATGATGCCTTAGATAAAGTGGCTGTGATGTCACATGTAGAGTGAATGCAATGTCATATATAGTGGGTGTGATGTCATGAATACAGAGCATGTGATGTCATAAATACAGTGGTGTGATGTCAGAAACAGTGCATGTGATTTCATATATTCTGCATATGATGTCATACACATGTGAGGCCCAGATATTCAGTGACTTGTTCAGGCCACCCAGGTTTCGGCAGACTTTATGTTCATGTAAACCAAAGCCCACACTTTTCTAATGCAGCAGCTGCCTGGTTGACCGAGGGAAGGCTTTCAAATGCAGAGGTGTAGTGGAGCTCCTGGCTTGGAAACAGTCAACTTCTGTCTGTTTAAGAGACTCCAGGCTTCTTGAGGGCAGGATATGAGTGCATGGTGGTACCTATTACTAGGTTCCTCTTTCCAGCATCCCATCCCTTGCCGGGAGAAAGCATGAGGAATCCCGCCCATAGCAAAGGTCATGAGTAAGGAAGCCTGACATACGCAAAGGTGTGATCTAGATTCAGGGTTTCCCTCTGGGTTTTCTTGTACATCTACCCCCCAAAACCAGAGTCTGCCTGCCTTATTGTACTGTGCTTTCCACTCTTCTGACCTAACAGGGGCTATCCCCGACCACCTTTCTCTGGAAAGAGTTAACTCAGAGCTCCAGTTAACATTCTCCTGTATATAAAAAGAATGTCTTAGTTTAAACCCCTTTGATTGCTGTCTAACTTACCTGACTAGTCTGCCCAGACTTTTACAACTTGAGAATTGTTTACAGCCCCCCAACTGCGAGGCGCACAAAGCTTAAAGCATCTTAAAGATATAAAGCCTTTTCTAAAGAGCTAAGAATTATATTGGTGATGGTTTCACTGTTGAGTCAATGACTGCTGCCAGGCCTCCATATTCTTTATCTTTCAGGCACCTGAAGGATATTAATCAATGTAATTGGGATAGAAAAAGGAATATAGTAGTTTTGATGTTAGCAACTCTAGACTTTTGAGTTAATTAAATTTCTCTTTGTTATAAATCACTGTACTTCTCTTTCATTGTTATAAATTGTTGTTCCTTGCTATGTAAGAATGTAACTTTATTTAGTGCTTCCTGAGAGTGGTACCAGACTTTGGAAAGAACAACACTTTTGAGTTTTCTGGTTGACAGAGCCTTATCAGAAAAGGGCCGTAAAATGTTAATTGGCCTTCTGGTCAGAAGATGATGTAAATCACCTAAGACTTGTATATACAGCTAGGTATGCAGAGAGAAAGGTTGGTCTCAATAGCAGTCAGGGCTGCTGACGCTGCTTAATTTTATATTATCCATTGATCTCTATGTACAACAAAAGTATAAAAAGACTTTCTGGACCATAAAGGATGGACCAGTTTCTCAGGCCAGCTTCTCAAACTGGTTTCTTGGAAATCTGGCTCCCCCCATGTCTAATCTCTCTCTCTCTTTCTCCCTCTCCCTCCCTCTCCTTTTCAGGCTGAATTCCCATCTGGGGCGTGGAGGCTCACCATGTATACTTACTTGCCCTGGCTTCTAAGACCCACGCAAGAGGGAGTCCAAGGCGGGGCAACCTCCACTAGTCAAGTGGGCACTGGTGGCCTAACGTAGATGGTGCAAACCTCTTGTCTCGAGGTTTTATTAGTTTTCCATGTAAACCAAGTTATTCAGCCTGTTTTCTCCACTAAATTTTCCTACTACATTATTATTTCCTAATCTCTCTTTATGTTTCTAAATAAATAAGTTTTTCCTTGCCACACCATCTCCCCTTCAAATTATCCTGGATCCACTGGGGCTGGACCACTGCAATCCCTTACATTTGGGACAGTTGCTGATGGAAGCCAATTTGTTCCTGGAGGGCCAGTAGGTGTGCCTGTTGCTTTTGGAGACTCCAAGCCCTGCCACCTCAAGCCCTGGTGGCAACACTGACTGACTCCTCAAATGCTCTCCCGATCTAGCCATTGGCCCTGCACAGAGATCCCAAGACCTTTGTCCCTCATCTGCCTGAGCTCTCCTGGGGCACTTGAAAGACTACAGTGGCCTTAGCAGAGTGGGCCTAGGATCCCCAGGGACTGTGCAGACCTGAAACTCTGTCCAAGGCTCCAAGGTGGCCACTGGAGTGAGCTCCAAAACACACAGGCAGCACCCCCAGAGTTTGAGAAAGTGTGCATGTGACCCAACCCCAGAATTACCACAGGCAGCTTGGGCAGGGGTTCAATCTGTTTCTCAACAGGCAGTGGGAGTTGAAAGTGACAGTCACAGGTCCTGGTGGGATGCTGCTGAGAATGGGCTTGGGACTCCTGGGTAGAGGCTCGAGGGTACTGTGGGTGACAGGGGAGAGGGGAGGGCAAATCCAGCCCCATAAAGTTAGATAATGGTGGGAAGGGGAGGGGTTCCTAACTAGGCTGGTGGTCATGGGAGGGGTCTCCAGTTTCCTGGTGTCAACATAGTATCAGGGGCACTCAACATTCAGCGCTGGGAAAGAAAAACCTGGGATGGCTTCTGGTGGGCGTATCCAGGAGGAGAGGGCTCTCAGCTGCCGGGTTGCAGATGATTGTGACAGAGGCTCTGGTGCTATGATGGGGTCAGGTGTGTCAGCCTAGGTGAAAGAGGCCTCCTCGTTGTAGAGGTGAGGGATGCAAGGGGAGCACTGTAAGCCTCTGTGGTGGGGGTTGGGAGTTGGGGAGTGTGAGCTGGCTAAAGAGGAGCTCCAGGCTGCCACTTTCTTTCCAGGGTGGTGGGGTGGGCTGTCTGGTGCCAATATTCCCCTTGCTGTCTGCATTTACAGGCCATAGTGTGCAAACCACAAGTATTTGCTCCTCTGTTGCATTGTATACCTTCTCCCCAGGTCCAGGCCATGGAACTGGGGAAACTGGTGCAGGTGGATGGGAGTGAATGCTCAGCACTCTCTACTCCTCCTGGGCATCCCAGACAACTGTGAGGACCAAGAATTTAAAGAGGCCATGCAGTCAGCCCTGGGGACCTTGGACAAATACTGAGTGCTGGGCAAGACCTTGAGAAAGGAGCTTGGTTGATCTATTGCTTTGGTCAAGTTTGCTGAGTTTTTAAGCTGAACATTGAGCCCCCGACAAATACCAGGCAAAAGGGGCCCTGGAATGTTGTCCACCTGCCCCAGGACCCTGATGCTGAGTCACAGGATCGGCCCAATTTCCCTACATGGCCCCATACTGAGCAGTGCCTGAGGGGTCAGGTGAGACAGGAGCCCCAGGTGAGGAAGGGGCACATGAAGTATAAGCTGAAAAGGATGGGACTGCAGGTGAGGCAGCAGGTACAGATGAGGCAGAAGGTAGACATAAGGCAGGAGGTACAGAGACCCTCGGGGTCCTGCCACTGCCTGGATGGGCAGAGCCTCCCCAGTGGTCCCTGAAAGTCCTGGCTGGGAGCCAGAGTGTCTCACCCAGGTAGCAGACCAGGAGGCTGAGAAGACCCCAAGAAGGGGCTCAAGCCCATCCCAGAGGCACTGGAAAATGGGGAAGGGGCTGTGGAGATGAGCTCTCCAGGGTTCTCCTCTTGTCAACAGGCTCTGCATGTCCCAGGCCCCCCGGCCTAGAATCAGGGAAAGGCCAGGTCAGGCAGCCTTCTGGCTCCACATTAGGGGCCATATCATGGAGCCTGAGCCTCCCTACACACCGCCACCCTCCCGCCCCCCGAGAGAGGAACCCTATTCAGAATCCCCTGGAACAGGCTGCTCCCTGTCCTGGGAAGTCCAGATGTGTCCCTATAGAGCCTCTAATGACCCAGGTCTCAAGGAATACCTCCCTGCCCCAGTCCATTCTCCCCTCCCCATCAACACACACCCATGAGCAGACATCCACTCTCCCCAACCTCCCAGGGAGATATGAGGTGCTTGTGAACCCAGACCGGGTGTCCCCATCTACCCAGTCAGCCACCCCTGGACCCTGCCACGTGCCCTGATGTTCAGCGATAGCCAAAGCCCTGGCTGCTGTGGTCCCGTGTCCTCAGCTCAGTGTGGGCTTCCCTATTGAAGATTCAGGCTCAGGTCTGCTTGGTCTCCTGGAGATGTGTGCATGTTTTTCTCTGAGCAGTTCCTCCCCACCATGGTGCAGAGACACCCCAGCCCATTCTCAGGAATCAGTGGGAAAGAGGGGATGGGTGAGGGCTTGGCCAACCCCAACCCTGGGACCTCAGGATGGAAGATCTACATTGAGGTTTCCCAGTGGGGCTGTAGGAGGCCCCCCAGGACCTGTGCTTTGCTGGGCCACCTGGTGATTCCTTGGGACTCTGTGTCCTCAGCGTGGTACAGCGTGCTCTGCTGTATGACTGTCCTGTGCCCACCATAGGCCATGTGTGCCTGAGTGGCAGGGGCTGCCCTTGGGTGATAGAGCATTGCCAGCTCCCACCATCCAGGCAAGACACTGCCTGCAAGGCCCTCAGGAAGGGAGAGTGTTGGGGGAGTAAAGACACCTTGTTAGGGACCCCAGGAGGAGGGGAGATGGGACAATGATCTCCATGTCTGTTAGAAGTTCTTCTCTTTGTTGCATTACCTGTATTCAATGGTTTCAGTCAGTGCTACCCTTCAGTTAACTTTCCTTGAAGTTTCAGCAATCTCGTCTCTGCTCTGGACATTAGAGGGGTGGGGGTGCAGTGGCCTGGTACTCTGAGTTGGCACTGTGATGCAGTCCTAGCAGGGTCTGAGACGGTCTGTGTGGCCCTCTGGACTGGATGGAGCTGGGCGACAGGGACTCGTGGGCAGGGACTGTGGCTGATTTGGTACCCAGGAACCTTTGGGAAACCCCAGGAATAAGTGGGTTAAGTGTGGGGAGAGGGCAGGGCCAGCAGGTAGGATGTCATGCTCTAGGATCCCTGGCAGGTCTATGGGGGCCAATCCCTCCCAGTCTTTCCCTGGTTGGGGGGAAATTTGAAAAGAGAAATGTGCAGTTTCCCCCATTGGCTCTTCTTCTTCCTTTGCCTGATCTGTAGGAGCACTCCCTCCTTCCCTGATGGCCCACATTTCCCCCTGACCCCCATACCCAATGGTTCCTTCACATAGGGCCAGTAGGCAAGGTTCAAAAGCAGATGACCTGGAGACATTTCCTCAGACCTGGAAGAGACCCACACCTCCTGGCTGCTGGGGGCCCCCAAAGTTGTGCACCTGACATTTCTCCTTGGCCAGGCTGTGGTCCTGCACAAGGAGCTGGCTCTGCTGTCAGATTTTCCCCATTTGGGGGTGTAGCCCTTTTCAAGGCCACCATCATGCTCCATAGCCCATTCTCTTCCTTGGGCTGGAGTAGGCCCTGACTCCAGATTCTGAATCTGCTGCCCATGGTCTTGGTTGAGAGTCCTTCCAATTAGCGCTTGGCCTGATAGCACCTCGGGTGCCCTGCTTCTTCACCAGCTACCCACCTGGGCTCCAACTCATGGATCCCTTTCTTTCAGTAGAAACCCATATCTCCCAATCCCCCAGTACCTGGCACCCACCACTATAATGGAAGACTAGCCCTTAAGCAGATTGCTTCCCTATGGCAGAGTGTGTATGACTGGGGCCAATTTCTCCCCATCAGAGCTGCCAGCCAGCCCAGATTATCACTGAGAACCCTGTGACCCTGGGCTCTGTCCCAGGACACATTGAGCTGATGAGGACTGAACATTGATCCTGTCCCTGACGCCAGATCCAGGCATTCTAGTGCAACCCCATCTGGGCCTTATAACAGGGTTATCTCTTCTCTGTATGTCCACTACACTGTGCTTCTGTGTGCTGCTCATCGCAATGCCAGACTTGGCACTCCTACAAGGCAGCCTGAGACCCACTATGCCATCTGGTCAAATAAGGGACCACAGAAACCTGGTACTAATTGTCCTGTACCACTACTTAAGTGCTGAAAGATTTAGAGCCTGGGAGGAGAGTCGGCCCCACCCACAAGAGCTTGCATCTCTGAGCACTAACTCTGCACCATGACATGGGCTGACCCCTTGGGCCCACAGTCACTGTTTGAGTCCTCAGAGAATCCCTGGGGGGATGTGGGCACTATCAGGACCCTTTTGCTACTATTGAGTACAGTGGGCACAGGAGGGTTAGAGACTTGTCCAAAGTGCCCCAGCTCCTCCTCAGAGTCACAAGGATTCCAGACCAGGGCCACACATCGCATGGCTCAGGCCATGGAAACACAGCCACAGGACTGGCTGGAGGCACGTGGCTAGTAGTGACAATCCAGAAATGCAGTTGAGGGCTGCAGGGCACATTGTTAGTGGTGATAAGGGGGTGTTGGCCCCCTGGTCTTATGCTTGTGTCTGATCCCAGGCAAGGCCCTGTTGCGGCCAGCCACATGTCTCCAGCCAGTATTGCTGCTGCCTGTTCTGGGGCAGGTGTTTGAGTGTCTCTCCAGCATCCCCTGGGCTCTCATCCTTCCTATCTTCAGAACCCTTTTGTGTGTCTCCTTGTGCTCTGTATTCTGTGCACATGACCCAGATGGCTCTCAGGCAGGGCAAGCTTATTTTACACAAGACTGCCCCATGAAAGTGTGAGGAAAAGCGAGGAAGACCAGGTCCTGCAGAAAATGGAAAATGGGAATGAAGAGAGCAGCAGAAGGCTCAGGTGGAACTGAGACAGGCATTCAGTTCACCTACATGAGCCCCTGCTCCAGACAGCACAGCTGGGTTCTGAACCCAGATCATGACTTTGAGGGTCCCATGCCCTCCCCGGCCTGTTATCTCAGGCTCCAGCTGCCCTCAGGCCACAGGATGTTGTGACCAGTTCCTGGGCTCTTTGAGGGTCAAGGGTGAGGTGGTACGGGTGTGCCCTGAATAGCAGGCAGGGAAGACTCTGGCCCCTACCTGCACCCCACTGATCTTGGGAGTCAGGCTTCACAGTAGAGGTCAAGGAAGGGGCCAAGTAGGGGTCTGGCATAGTCTCGTAGTTGGAGGGGCCTGGAACCAGTGGGAATGGGGTAAGCTGAGATTCTGCAAGAAGGTGGCAGTTGAGGTGGGAGTTCCCCATACTGGGCTGATCTTGACTGAGGAGGTGCTTCTAACCAGAGCATCCTGGGGCCTGTGGAGCCCTACCTGGGGCAGGATTGGTTCCATGGGGAGGCCTCGGGAAGGCTCCAACTGGCAGCAGGGCCTAGGGTCAAACAGGGCCAAACAAATGCCCACACATGCCCTCCAGACCCCATGCCCCTGCCAGGCAATGGGGGGTTGCCCTCAGCTGCTGCAACCGTGTGGTTTGAAACAAGTTGCTCCCATCTCCATCAGCTGTACTTGATGTTCCTAGAACTGTGCCACTTTGACCTAGAGCCAAGCACAGCCCCTGTCCCTGGAGGCCCTCAGCATTATTGGGCACAGTTTCCAGGGCACTTCCCTGCCCCCCACCCTTCTCATATGTGTCTGATTGCTCAGGATAATTCTTCCATCTCCTGGGTCTCCAAGGCATGCAGGTCTAAACTGCACAGGGCTCAGGGGTGCAGGAAGGCAGGGTCTATCCCTAAGGTCACAGAGAAGAGGGCTAGGCCAGGGGCATCCTTCAGGCAGCCCTTGTCACTCCTTGGATGGCCCCTTCTTGTTCCCCATGTAGACCACATTCCACTTTCTCCACTTCTTTCACTCCACGCTGTGGAATTCACCCCTTCCTCCAGGATCCTTGCTCTGCAAGCAGGACCCTGTCCTTTCCCTTCACCCTCACTCTCTGCCGTTGCTGTAGCCTCAGACAGTGATTCCCACCCATGACTCCTGACCTGGGGCTGGGGTGGGGGAAGGGAGGGGAGACATTCCAGAGGTAAGGCAGAGGACTTGAATTGTATTCCCCAGCACAATCACTAAGAAAATAACTCCAAGATTTAGTAAAAGAAATGAGAAAGTTTAACAGAGTATATTAGAAATGATTTATTTAAAACAAAAGAAGGATCAGCTGGTAAAAGCTCCACATGCAACGCAGGAGATCTGGGTTTGATCCCTGGGTTAAGAAGATCCCCTGGAGAAGGGAACGGCTAGCCACTTCAGTATTCTGATGTAGAGAATTCCTGAAGTCACAAAGAGTCAGACACAACTAAGCAACTTTCACTATGACATATAGAAAAGAAAGGCAGATATAATCCTGTGTTATCAGGAATTACATTTAATGTTGCTGTTCAGTTGCTATGTTGTGTCCAACTCTGTTGATTAAAAACACTCAACATTTGTTCTTAGGGATATAAAAATTAAATCACAGCTAGAAAGCCATACAGGATGTCTGGAATGAAAAACATGGACAATAAATGTACTGGTGAGGATGTGATGAAGTTGGACTCATCATACATAAAATGGAAGGAGCATAAAATTTTTCAGACATTTTGGAAAACAGTCTGGTAGTTCTTCAAAAATTTAAACGTAGAGTTTAATAGGACTTGGCAATTCCACTTCTGGGTATTTAGACAAGGGTGCATATGAAAATATATTTTGACACAAACATATATGTTGATATGTATACATATATATGTCGACACACACATATATGTTGACATATACACAAAATATTTATATATATAGGGCATATATATGAAAGCGTATGTTGACACAAGACTTGCAGAAATGCATTCATAACAACAATATGCGTAATATATGAAACCTGAAAACAACCCAAATGTTCAGTAACTGATGACAGGAAGAATAAAAACTAGTTAATCCTCACACCAGAGTTTTATACTACCAGAAAGAATTTCAGTTCAGTTCAGTTCAGTTCAGTTCACTCAGTTGTGTTCAACTCTTTGCGACCCCATGAATTGCAGTATCCCAAGCCTCCCTGTCCATCACCAATTCCCGCAGTTCACTCAGACCCCTGTCCATCAAGTCGGAGATGCCATCCAGCCATCTCATCCACTGTCTCTTCCTTCTCCTCCTGCTCCAGTCTCTCCCAGCATCCGAATCTATTCCAATGAGTCAACTCTTCGCATGAGGTGGCCAAAGTACTGGAGTTTCAGCTTTAGCATCCATCCTTCCAAAGAGCACCCAGGACTGATCTCCTTTTGAATGGACTGATTGGGTCTCCTTGCAGTCCAAGGGACCCTCAAGAGTCCTCTCCAACACCACTGTTCAAAAGCATCATTCATCAGCGCTTAAATTTCTTCACAGTCCAACTGTCATATCCAGACATGACCACTGGAAAAACCATAGCCCTGACTGGATGGACCCTTGTTGGCAAAGGAATGCCTTTGCTTTTTAATATACTATCTAGGTTGGTCAAAACTTTCCTTCCAAGGAGCAAGCATCTTTTAATTTCATGGCTGCAATCACCATCTGCAGTGATTTTGGAGCCCCCAAAAATACAGTCTGACACTGTTTCCACTGCTTTTTCAATTATTGGCCATGCAGTGATGGGACCAGATGCCATGATCTTCATTTTCTGAATGGTGAGCTTTAAGCCAACTTTTGCACTCTCCTCTTTTAGTTTCATCAAAAGACTTTTTAGTTTCTCTTCACTTCCTGATGTAAGGGTGTTGTCATCTGCATATCTGAGGTTATTGATATTTCTTCAAGCAATCTTGATTCCATCTTGTGGTTCTTGCAGCCCAGCATTTCTCATGATGTATCTGCATATAAGTTAAATAACCAGGGTGACAATATACAGCCTTGATATACTCCCTTTTCTATTTGGAACCAGTCTGTTGTTCCATGTCCAGTTCTAACTGTTGCTTCCTGACCTGCCTATAGGTTTATCAACAGGCAGGTTAGGTGGTCTGGTACTCCCATCTCTTTCAGAATGTTCATGTCTATTGTGTTCCACACAGTCAAAAGCTTTGGCATAGTCAATAAAGCAGAAATAGTTGTTTTTCTGTAACTGTCTTGCTTTCCCCATGATCCAG
Source organism: Capra hircus (assembly GCF_001704415.2). Lineage (NCBI taxonomy): Eukaryota > Metazoa > Chordata > Mammalia > Artiodactyla > Bovidae > Capra > Capra hircus. The sequence continues at coordinate 42,094 of NW_017190096.1, forward strand.
CAGGTGTTGGAGATTTGATCTCTGGTTCCTCTGCCTTTCCTAAAACCAGTTTGAACATCTGGAAGTTCACGGTTCACGTATTTCTGAAGCCTGGAGAAAAGGCTTGGAGAATTTTGAGCATTACTTCTCTAGCGTGTGAGATGAGTGCAATTGTGCGGTAGTTTGAGCATTCTTTGACATTGTCTTTCTTTGGGATTGGAATGAAAATTGACCTTTTCCAGTCCTGTGGCCACTGGTGAGTTTTCCAGATTTGCTGGAATATTGAGGGCAGCACTTTTACAGCATCATCTTCCAGGATTTGAAGTAGCTCAACTGGAATTCCATCACCGCCACTAGCTTTGTTCATAGTGATGCTTTCTAAGGCCCACTTGACTTTACATTCCAGGATGCCTGGCTCTAGGTAATTGATCACATCATCATGATTATCTCGGTCGTGTAGATCTTTTTTGTACAGTTCTTCTGTGTACCCTTGCCACCTCTTCTTAATATCTTCTGCTTCTGTTAGGTCCATACCATTTCTGTCCTTTGTTAAGCCCATCTTTGCATGAAATATTCCCTTGGTATCTCTAATTTCTGAAGAGATCTCTAGTGTTTCCCATTCTGTTATTTTCCTCTATTTCTTTGCATTGCTTGCTGAGGAAGGCTTTCTTATCTCTTCTTGCTATTCTTTGGAACTCTGCATTCAGATGCTTATACCTTTCCTTTTTCCTTGCTTTTTGCTTCTCTTCTTTTCACAGCTATTTGTAAGGCCTCTCTAGACAGGCATTGTGCTTTTTTTTTTTTTTGCATTTCTTTTCCATGGGGATGGTCTTGATCCCTGTCTCCTATACCATGTCATGAATTCCATCCATAGATCATTGGGCACACTATCTATCATATTAGTCCCTTAAATCTATTTTTCACTTCCACTGTAAAAACATAAGGAATTTGATTTAGGTCATACCTGCATGGTCTAGTGGTTTTCCATACTTTGTAATATTCCTCTTAAATTAAGTCTGACTTTGGCAATAAGGAGTTCATGATCTGAGTCTCAGTCAGCTCCTGGCCTTGTTCTTGCTGACTGTATAGAGCTTCTCCTTCTTTGGCTGCTAGGAATATAATCAATCTGATTTTGGTGTTAACCATTTGGTGATGTCCATGTGTAGAGTATTCTCTTGTGTTGTTGGAAGATGGTGTTTGCTATGACAGTGTGTTCTCATGGAAAAATTCTATTAGCCTTTACCCTGCTTTATTCAGTACTCCAAGGCCAAATTTGCCTGTTACCCCAGGTGTTTCTTGACTTCCTACTTTTGCATTCTAGTCCCCTATAATGAAAAGGGCATCTTTTCTGTGGCGTTAATTCTAAAAGTTCTTGTAGGTCTTCATAGAACCACTGAACTTCAGCTTCTTCAGTGTTACTGATTGGGCATAGACTTGGATTAGTGTGATATTGAATGGTTTGCCTTGGAAACAAACAGAGATCATTCTGTCATTTTTGAGAGTGCCTCCAAGTACTGCATTTTGGACTCTTGTTGACCATCATGGCTACTCTATTTCTTCTAAGGGATTCCTGCTGTCAGCAGTGGATATAATGGTCATCTGATTTAAATTCACCCATTACAGTCCATTTTAGTTTGGTGATTCCTAGAATGTCGATGTTCACTCTTGCCATGTCTTGTTTGACAACTTCCAATTTGCCTTGATTCATGGACCTAACTTTCCAGGTTCCTATGCAATATTGCTCTTTACAGCATCAGACCTTGCTTCTATCACCTGTCACATCCACAACTGTGTATTTTTTTTTTTTCTTTTTGGCTCCATCCCTTCATTCTTTCTGGAGTTATTTCTTCACTGATCTCCAGTAACATATTGGGCATCTACCGACCTGGGGAGTTCCTCTTTCAGTATTCTATCATTTTAACTTTTCATACTGTTCATGGGGTTCTCAAGGCAAGAATACTGAAGAGGTTTGCCATTCCCTTCTCCATGTACCACATTCTGTCAGACCACATGGCATACCTTAGTTTCATTGAGTTAGACAAGGCTGTGCTCGTGCGATTAGATTGATTAGTTTTCTGTGATTATGGTTTGTGTGTCTGACCACTGATGACTCTTGAAACACCTAATATCTTACTTGGGTTTCTCTTACCTTGGATGTGGAATATTTCTTCATGGCTGCTCCAGCAAAGCGCAGCCACTGCTCCTTTCCTTGGGTGAGGAATATCTTCTCACAGCCGTCTCTGCTGACCTTGAACATGGAGTAGCTCCACTTGGCCCTCCTGTGCCCACTCAGCCACTGCTCCTTGGACATGGGGTTAGGTTATAAATAATTTAAAAAGTACCAATATAGTGGGGCGATCATAAAATGGCGGAGGAATAGGACAGAGAGGCCAATTTCCCCCTAACAAATTCAATGAAAGAACATTTGAACACTGAGCAAATCCCACAAAACAACTTCTGAATGCTGGCAGAGGACATCGGGCTCCCAGAAAGGCAGCCCATTGTCTTACAAAGGATGTAGGACAAAATATAAAAGATAAAAAGTGAGACAAAAGAGGTAGGGCCAGAGATCCATCCCTGGAAGTGAAGTAAAGTGAAGTGAAGTGAAATTTGCTCAGTCGTGTCCGACTCTTTTTAACCCCTTTGGACTATACAGTCCGTGGGATTCTCTAGGCAAGAATACTGAAATGGATAGCCTTTCCCTTCTCTAGGGGATTGTCCCAACCCAGGGATCGAACCCAGGTCTCCCACACTGCAAGTGGATTATTTACAAGAAGAGAGTCTTAAAAGAGGATAAGTTCCCAAACACCAGGAAACACTCCCACCAGTGTTTCTTTTGGGAGTTTTGGAATCTCAGAAGACATCATAACCAGGAGGACAAATAAATACATAAATAAATAAAACCCACTATTACATGCCTAACCTCAATTCCCAGCACTCACAGCCACCACCAACAAACGGGGGCTGAACAGGGAGATGTGGGCTGTGTTGCTTAGGGTAAGTATCTGGGCTAAGTGCTCTGAGGGCAATCTGAGGGAAGTAATGTGAGATAGCAACTGAAACTGTGAGATAGTCAGAGAGATAGAGATGGGGGGGAAAAAAGAGAGAGAGAGAGAGGGTGGGGGGAGAGAACTACCCCATGAAAAGCCCTAACCTTGGAGAAGGAAATGGCAACCCACTCCAGTATTCTTGGCTGAAGAATCCCAGGGACGGGGGAGCCTGGTGGGCTGCCATCTAAGGGGTCGCACAGAATCAGACACGACTGAAGCGACTTAGCAGCAGCAGCAGCAGCAGCAACACACTGCCAGGTCTGCTACCAGAAGAAAGGACTGAGCGAATGCCAAAGGAAAACTAGCAGGCTGTGGTCAAGCCCATCCCTTGCCAGAGACAGGCAGGTGGGGGGCAGTCAGAGCCAGAAAGGGGCAGTCTCTGCCCCAGAGAGGCATTCTTTACCAATCTGTAAGCAGGCTCTGTTGTTAACCAAGACTTTTTGGGATTGTGGATGGTTGACATCCACCAGGAGGATCACAGTCAGAGATCAGCTCCCCAGAAGAAACACACAGCACACCTCAGAAGGCACACCTGCTGCACACCCAGAAAATTGATCAGGTGAAACGGGGAGGCAATAAGATTCAACCCCTACTTGGGAGAGATTGCACTCGCTGAGCACCTGGTTGCCTGAGCTCCTCGGACCTGGCAAGAGCAGAAAACTCAGGCCTAATCAAGTATGCACCTTTGTGGAGTACCGTAGAACCTGAACGTGAGTGGCTTAGACCTGTGAAGTGCATGCAACCCAGGGCATGACTCAGACAGTTCCCGGCAGAAAAACCTAGAACCTGATAAATATAGACCGGAAAAGCCCAAGGGCCGTGAGCAGGAGCAAACCCAGTGATGCCAAGACACTGCAAGCACTCCCCACAAACACCAGTGATATCTGTTTGCAGTGTTCCTCCTTCCCCACAGCAGGGATGTACACGTGAGCCTAAATAAGTGACCACCTTCGCCCCCTTGAAATTAGGCAGAAATTAGACACTGAAGAGACCAGAAAACCGAAGAAGCTAAAATAAACAAAGGGAACCGCTTTGGAAGACAGATAGAATAGATTGCAACTCTGAAAAATCTGTGAATCTCTGTGGAGAACACTTAGGGAGCTGATTACTGACTGGATCTGTCTGTCTCTTTTTGATTCCCCCTTTTCTCCTCCTGGTCACCTCTGTCTCCTTCCTCCCTCTTCTCTTCTCTGCGTAACTCCGTGAATATCTCTGAGATTCAGACTATGGAGAGCACATAGGGAATTGAATACTGGCTAGCTTTCTCTCTCCCCTTTTGTTTCCCCTTTGTCTGCCCCTGGTCACCTCTACTCCCTCCTCCCTCTTCTCTTCTCCATGTAACTCTGTGAACCTCTCTGGATGTCCCTCACTGCAGATACTCTTTTCATCATTAACCTAAATGTTTTATCATCACTGCTGTATAGGCAGAAAAATCTTGAGGCTACTGTAAGAATAAGACTGAAAAGCAGAGGCAGGGGGCTTAAGTTCCAAACCTGAGAACATCAGAGAACTCCTGACTCCAGGGAATATTAATTGATAAGGGCTCACCCAAAAGCCTCCATAACTACACTGAAAACAAGAATCACCCAAGAGCAAACAAGTTCCTCAATAAGACATACTATGCAAATTCTCCAGCAACAAAGGAACATAGCACTGGGCTTCAATATTCAGGCTTCCCAAAGTCACACCAAACCCACAGACATCTCAAAACACACAACTGGACGCTTCATTGCACTCTAGAGAGAAGAAATCTAACTCCGCCCACCAGAACACCAATACAAGCTTCCCTAGCCAGGAAACCTTGACCACCTTACCCAGAAAATCTGTCCACACCATCCACAGTGAGGAACCTCCAAAATAAAAAGAAACCACAAACTTCCAGAATATGGAAAGTTCACTCCAAACAGCAATTTAAACAAGACGAAAAGGAAGAGAAATAATCAGCAGGTGAAGGAACAGAATAAAGGCCCACCAAACCAAGCAAAATAGGATGAGATAGCGAATCTACCTGAAAAAGAATTCAGAATATTAATAGTAAGTATGATCCAAAATCTTGAAAACAAAATGGAGTTACAGATAAATAGCCTGGAGACAAAGTTTGAGAAGATGTAAGAAATATTTAACAAGGACGTAGAAGAAATAAAAAGGCATCAATATATAATGAATAATTCAATTAATGATATTAAAAACACTCGAGGGAATCAACAGTAGAATAATGGAGGGAGAAGATAGGGTAAGTGAGGGAGAAGATAAGGTATGTGAGGTAGAAGATAGAATGGTAGAAATAAATGAATCAGAGAGTAAAAAGAAAGAGAAAATAATTAAAAGAAAAGAGGACAACCTCAAGACCACTGGGACTATGTTAAAGGCCCCAACATTTGAATCATAGGAGTCCCAGAAGAAGAAGACAAAAAGACAGACCATGACAAACTGTTGAGGAGATAATAGTTGAAAATTCCCTAAAATGAGGAAGAAAATAGTCACCCATGTCCAAGAAACCCAGAGAGTCCCAAATAGGATAAACTCAAGGTGAAGCACCCTAAGACATATATTAATCAAATTAACAAAGATCAAACAGAAAGAACACACATTAAAAACAACAAGGAAAAAACAGCAAATAACACACAAGGGGATTACCATAAGGATAACAGCAGATCTTTAGGTGAAACTTTTCAGGACAGAATGGAATGTCAGGACATACTCAAAATGATGAAAGAGAAAAGCATACAACCCAGATTACTGTATGCAGCAAGGATATCATTCAAATATGAAGGAAAAATCAAAAGATTTTACAGAGAGGAAAAAGCTGAGAAAATTCAGCACCACCAAACCAGCTCTCCAACAAATGCTAAAGGATCTTCTCTAGACAGGAAACACAGAAAGCATGTATAAACTCGAACCCCAAACAACAAAATATATTGCAACAGGATCATACTTATCCATAATTATCTTAAATGTAAATGGATTTAATGCCCCAACCAAAAGACAAAGACTGGCTGAATGGATACAAAAACAAGACCCCTTATATATGTTGTCTACAAGTGACCTACTTCAAAACAAGGTACAGGTACCGACTGAAAGTGAAGGGCTGGAAAAAGACATTCCATGCAAACAGAAGACTGAAAGAAAGCTGGAGTAGCAATACTCACATCAGATAAAATATACTTTAAAACAAAGGCTGTGAAAAGAGACAAAGAAGGACACTACATAATGATCAAAGGATCAATCCAAGAAAAAATATAACAATTATAAATATATATGCATCCAAAAGAGGAGCACCACATATGTGAGGGAAATGCTAACAAGAATAAAAGGGGAAATTAACAATAACACAATAATAGTGGGAGACATTAATATCAACACTCTGGATAGATCAACTAAACAGAAAGGTAACAAACAAACACAAACTTTAAATGATACAATGGACCAGTTAGACCTAGTGGATATCCCGAGGACATTTAACCCCCCAAAAATGAATTTGACCTTTTTCTCCAGTGCACATGGAACCTTCTCCAGGATAGAGCTCATCATGGGCCATAAATCTATCCTTGGTAAATTAAAAAAAAAAAATTATTCCAAGCATCTTTTCTGACCAGAAGGCAGTAAGATTACATGTCAATTACAGGATAAAAACTATTAAAATTTCCAATATATGGAGGCTGAACAATATGCTGCTGAATAACCAACAAATCACTGAAGAAAAAAAAATCAAAATATGCATAGAAACGAATGAAAATGAAAACACAACAACCCAGAACCTATCGTTCAGTTCAGTTCAATTGCTCAATCATGTCCGACACTTTGTGACTCCATGAATTGCAGCATGCCAAGCCTCCATGTCAATAACCATCCCCCGGAATTCACTCAAACTCACAGCCATCGAGTCGGTGATGTCATTAGCCATTTCATTCTCTGTCTTCACCTTCTCCTCATGCCCCAAATCTCTCCCAGCATCAGAATATTTTCCAATGAGTCAACTTTTCCCACGAGGTGGCCAAAGTACTGGAGTTGCAGGTTTAGCATCTGTCATTCCAAAGACCATCCAGAACTGATCTCCTTTAGAATGGATTGGTTGGATCTCCTTGCAGTCCAAGGGACTCTCGAGTCTTCTCCAACACCACAGTCCAAAAGCATCAATTCTTTGACACTCAAGTCTTCTTCACAGTCCAACTCTCACATCCACATGTGGCCACTGGAAAAACCATAACCTTGACTGGATGGACCTTTGTAGGCAATGCAATATCTCTGATTTTTAATATACTATCTAGGTTGATCATAACTTTTCTTCCAAGGAGTAAACATATATTAATTTCATGGCTGCAATCACCATCTGCAGTGATTTTACAGTCCCTTCAAAATAAATTCTGACATTGTTTCCACTGTTTCCCCATCTATTTCCCATGCAATGATGGGAGCAGATGCCATGATCTTCATTTTCTAAATGTTAAGCTTCAAGCCAACTTTTTCACTCTCTTTCACTTTTATCTAGAGGTTTTTCAGTTCCTCTTCACTTTCTGCTATAAGGGTGGTGTCATCTGCATATCTGAGGTTATTGATATTTCTCTCGGCAGTCTTGATTCCAGCTTTTTCTTCTTCCCGCCCAGCGTTTCTCATCATATACTCTGCATAGAATTTAAATAAGCAGGGTGACAAAACAGCCTTGACATACTCATTTTCCGATTTGGAATCAGTCTGTTGTTCCATGTCCATTTCTAACTGTTGGTTCCTGACCTGCATACAGGTTTCTCAAGAGGCAGGTCAGGTGGTCTGGTATTCCCATCCCTTTCAGAATTTTCCACAGTTTATTTTGATCCGCATAGTCAAAGGCTTTGAATAGTCAGTAAAGCAGAAATTAATGTTTTTTTTCTGGAACTCTCCTGCTTGTTCGATGATCCAGGGGATGTTGACAATTTGATCTCTGGTTCCTCTGCCTTTTCTAAAACCAGTTTGAACATCAGGAAATTCACATTTCACGTTTTGCTGAAGCCTGGCTTGGAGAATTTTGAGCATTACTTTACTAGCATGTGAGATAAGTGCAATTGTGCAGTAGATTGAGCATTCTTTTGCATTGGCTTTCTTTGGGGTTGTAATAAATTTATTTTGAGTTTATTTTTGTGTATGGTGTTAGGAAGTATTCTAATTTCATTCTTTTACATAGAGCTATTCAATTTTCCCAGCATGACATATTGAAGAGATTACCTTTTATCCATTGTATTGTCTTGCCTTCATTGTCAAAGATAAGGTGCTCATAGTTGTGTAGGTTACTCTCTAGGATTTCTATATTTTTCCATTGGTCCATTTTTTTTTTCTGTCCTACTGTCTTGATGACTCTAGTTATATGTGTATATATAGCATTCAGCAATGGTTTCCTTCTTCGGAGGCAATTGCTAACTTCCCTGAGGAGTGTCCCAGTCCTGTCTCCATGATTAAAGTGACTAGAGGCATTGCCTTGTTTCATAATAAAGACAAACCAGAGATAAAATGCATTTTTAGGACAATAATTATATTTAAAAATAAAATGGTTATTGTTATTTATCCTGGCAATCTTGATTCCAGTTTGTGCTTCTTCCAGCTCAGGGTTTCTCATGAAATACTCTGCAAATAAGTTAAATAAGCAGGGCGACAATATTTTTATGGGACAATGTAAAGCAGTGCTAAGGGGAAGGTTCATAGCAATACAGGCTTACCTTAAAAAAAAAAAAAGTCAAATATATAAGCTAACTCTACACCTAAAGCCACTAGAAAAGAAACAAATGAAGAACCTCAGGGTTAGTAGAAGAAAAAAAAAATCTTTAAAATTAGGGCAGAAGTACATGTAAAAGAAACAAAGTAGACCATAGCAAATATTAGCAGAGTTAACAGCTGATTCTTTGGGAAGATTAATAAAATTGGCAAACCATTAGCCAGACTCATCAAGAAACCAAGGGAGGAGAATCAAATCGACAAAATTAGAAATGAAAATGGAGAAATCACAACAGAAAACACAGAAGTACAAAGGACATTAAGAGACTACTATCAGCGACTATATACCAATAAAATGGACAAGTTGGAAGAAATGGACAAATTCTTAGAAAAAATTTTTCCTAAACTGAACCAGGAAGAAATATAAAATCTTAATAGACTCATTGCAAACATGGAAATTGAAATTGTAATTATAAATCTTTTACAAACAAAAGCCTATGACTAGACGGCTTCACAGCCGAATTCTACCAAAAATTTAGAGAAGAGCTAACACCAATTCTTTCAAACTCGTCTAGAAAATTGCAGAGGAAGGTAAACTGCCAAACTCCTTCTATGAGACAACCATCACCGTAATACCAAAACCAGACAAAGATGCTACAAAAAAGAAAACTACAGGCCAATATCACTGAATCATAGATGCAAAAATCCTTAACAAAATTCTAACAAACAGAATTTAACAACATATTAAAAGATCATACAACATGACCAAGTGGGCTTTATCCCAGCAATGCAAGGATTCTTCAAAACCCACAAATCAATCAAGGTAATAGACCACATTAACAAATTGAAAGATAAAAATCATATGGTTATCTCCATAGAATCAGAGAAAGACTTTGACAAAATTCAACATCCATTCATGATAAAAACCCTCCAGAAAGCCAGAATAGCAGGAACATACCTAAACGTAATAAAAGCTATATATGACAACCACAAAGCAACATTATCCTGAATGGTGAAACATTGAAAGCATTTCCCCTAAAGTCAGGAACAAGACAAAGGTGCCCACTCTGACTTGCAGTATTCAACATAGTTTAGGAAGTTCTGGGCACAGCAATCAGAGGAGGAAAACAAATAAAAGGAATTCAGATTGTAAAATATGGAGTAAAACTTTCACTTTTTACAGATGTCATGATCATCTACATAGAAAAAAATCCACCAGAAAATTACTAAAGCTAATAAATGAATATAGTAAAGTTGCAGGATACAAAATCAACACACAGAAATCCCTGGCATTCCTATACACTAACAATGAAAAAACAGAGAAATTAAGGAAACAATTACATTCACCATTTCAATGAAAAGAATAAAACACTTAATAATATATCTACCTAAAGAAACAAAAGACCCATATAGAAAACTATAAAACACTGTTGAAATAAATCAAAGAAGACACTAATAGATGGATAAATAAAGCATGTTCATGGATTGGAAGACTCATTATAGTGAAAATGAATATAATACCCAAAGCAATCTATAGATTCAATACAATCCCTATCAAGCTAACAACGGTATTTTTCACAGAACTAGAACAGAAAATTTCACAATTTGTATGGAAATACATAAAACTTCGAGTAGCCAAAGCAATCTTGAGAAAGAAGAATGGAACTGGAGGAATCAGCCTCCCTGACTTCAGGCTCTACTATAAAGCTACAGTCATCAAGACAGTATGCTACTGGCACAAAGACAGGAATATAGATCAACGCAACAAAATAGAAAGCCCAGAGATAACTCCATCCACCTATGGACACCTTATCTTTGACAAAGGAGGCAAGAATAAACAACGGAGAAAAGACAATCTCTTTAACAAGTCGCGTTGGGAAGACTGATCAACTAATTGAAAAATGGCAGAAAGTGAAGAGGAACTAAAGAGCCTCTTGATGAAAGTGAAACTGGAGGGTGAAAAAGTTGGCTTAAAGCTCAACATTCAGAGAAAGAAGATCATGGCATCCGGTTCCATCACTTCATGGTAAATAGAGAGGAAAACAGTGGGAAAAGTGTCAGACTTTATTTTTTTTTTTGGGGGGGGGGCTCCAAAATCACTGCAGATGGTGACTGCAGCCATGAAATTAAAAGACACTTACTCCTTGGAAGAAAAATTATGACCAACCTAGATAGCATATTCAAAAGCAGAGACATTACTTTGCCAACTAAGGTCCATCTAGTCAAGGCTTTGGTTTTTCCTGTGGTCATGTATGGATGTGAGAGTTGGACTGTGAAGAAGGCTGAGCACCAAAGACTTGATGCTTTTGAACTGTGGTGTTGGAGAAGAACCTTGAGAGTCCCTTGGATTCCAAGGAGATCCAACCAGTCCATTCTGAATGAGATCAGCCCTGGGATTTTTTTGGAAGGAATGATGTTAAAGCTGAAACTCCAGTACTTTGGCCACCTCATGGGAAGAGTTGACTAATTGGAAAAGACTCTAATGCTGGGAGGGATTGGGGGCAGGAGGAGAAGGGGATGACAGAGGATGAGATGGCTGGATGACATCACTGACTCAATGGACGTGAATCTGAGTGAACTCCGAGATTTATTTATGGACAGGGAGGCCTGGCATGCTGCATTTCATGGGGCTGCAAAGAGTCGGACTGAGCGACTACACTTAACTGAAAACACTTTCTAACACCACACACAAAAATAAACTCAAAATGGATTAAAGATCTAAACTTAAGACCAGAAACTATAAAACTCCAAGAGGAAATCATAGGCAAAACACTCTCTGACATAAATCACAGCAGGATCCTCTATGACCCACATCCCAGATTCATGGAAAAAAAGCAGAAATAAAAAATGGGACTTAAATAAACTTAAAAGCTTTTGCACAATGAAGGAAACTATAAGCAAGATGAGAAGACAGCCTTCAGAATGGGAGAAAATAATAGCAAAGGAAACAACAGACAAATAATTAATCTGAAATATATACAAGCAACTCCTGCAGCTCAATCCCAGGAAAATAATTGACCCAATCAAAAAATGGGCCAAAGAACTAAACAAACATTTCTCCAAAGAAGACATACAGATGGCTAACAAACACATGAAAAGATGCTCAACATCACTCATTATCAGAGAATTGCAAATCAAAACCACAATGAGGTACCATTTCACACCAGTCAGAATGGCTGTGATCTAAAAGTCTACAAGCAATAAATGCTGGAGAGGGTGTGGAGAAAAGTGAACCCTCTTCCACTGTTGGCAGGAATGCAAACTCGTACAGCCACTGTGGAGAACAGTGTGGAGATTCCTTAAAAACTGGAAATAGCACTGCCCCTCAACTCCACTGTTGGGTGTGCACACCAAGGAAACAAGAATTGAAAGAGTCTCATGTACCCCAACCTTCATCGCAGCACTGTTTATAATAGCCAGGTCATGGAAGCAACCTAGATGTCCATCAGGAGACAAATGGATAAGAAAGCTGTGGAACATATACACAATGGAATATTATGCAACCGTTAAAAAAGAATACATTTGAGTCGGTTCTAATGAGATGGATGATACTGGACACTATTATACACAGTGAAATAAGCCAGAAAGAAAAACACCTATACAGTATACTAATACATATATATGGAATTTAGAAAGATGATCACTATAACACTATATGCAAGACAGCAAAAGAGACACAGTTGTATAGAACAGTCTTTTTGGACTCTGTGGAGAAAACGGGAGTAGGATGATTTGAGAGAAGTGCATTGAAATATGTATATTATCATATGTGAAACAGATCGCCAGTCCAGGTTTGATGCATGAGACTGGGTGCTGAGGGCTGGTGCACTGGGAAGACCCAGACGGATGAGATGGGGAGGGAGATGGGAGCTAGCATCCAGATGGGGAACATATATACACCCATGGCTGATTCATGTCAATGTATGGCAAAACCACTATGATATTATAAAGTAAGTAGCCTCCATTTAAAATAAATAAAAATAATATAATAAAATGTGAATAACAATACATATAGAAAATAAATAAACAAAAAGTACCAATATATGCTACAGTATGGGTGAAACTTAAAAACATTGTGAAAGATGCCATGTGAAAAATGCAGCGTATTATTTGATTCCATTAATGTGAAATGTCCAGAATTTGAAAGATAAGTGGTTAGCAGGGCCCGGCAGGGATATAGGGGAACTGCCTAAAGCTAATGAGGTCTTGCTTGAGGGAAGGAAAATATCCTGTAGTTGGACATAAGGGAGGCTACACAGCACTGTGAATGTGCTAAACAATGCCTGAGTTGCCACTTCTAAAAAGTGGCATGTGTGGAATGAAAACTATCTCAAGTTAAAAACAGGTGATTTCTTTATGCTGGAGGTCACCACAGCTCCTGAGTCAGCACACAGCAGTGTACACAGAAGCAGATGTGAACCACACTGGTGGTCACTGCTTCTCCCTGCTCACCCTACACATGTGCCAAACAACCCTTCCTTGTATGCATCCTGTCGTCACATTTGTACAGAACTTGGAAGCAGCCCCCAGGGCCAGTACTCGAGGTCACAGGGGAAAGGCTGCATGCAACACCCCATGCACTAACAAAGATAACAGCACAGTAACGTCACTCTCGGCCACTTTCCTGCCTAACCATTGCCTGTTACCATATGACAAGAGCAGCTGGAGCTAACTCCCAGATGTCCATGTTGCCTGGGTTGGTTCAGCCTTCCTGCTTTTGCCCTCCACCACCTAACTCTGAAGACCATTGTGCAAATCTTCCAGGAAACTCAGTTGGCATGTTCCCATTGGAGAGTTTCTCTGGGGTTAAAATGGCACTGAAGACAGGGCAGGATTGTCCAGTCAACCCATTCTCTCACCAGACCCCTGCCCTGGTGGCCATGGGCTGGGACACATGTGTATCCATTTGTGTTTCTGCACTCCTGGGGCCTGATTGGCAAGGAGTTGGCCCAGGACTGGGTCCTGACTCCTCCCAGAGGAGTTGCTACTGTGAGTGGATGAAGAAGTATCCTGGCCACGTGAGAAAGGTCTTCTGAGAGGGATGGGAGGTGTGCGTTTCTCTCCCTCCCCTTTGGTTGTCTCTCTTCAAACCATGCCAGGCCAATCGGCTGATTTAGGGAGCCAGGGGGTGATTGATGGCTGACAGGTAGAGTGGCCTAAGTGGATTCTGGGATGTCTTTGAAGAGGCATGCCTAGGAGCATGTTGGGGAACAACTGAGCCACAGGAGGGAAGGGGCAAAGATCGCTGGTACCGGGGGATGCAGGGCAGGCCTCTCAGACCTCAGGGCACTGGGCTTTGACTGTGGGCAACTTCCTGCTGATGCTGGTCTCCGGGCATCACTCAATCCTCCCAGGAGGAATTCTTGGAGGGCCCGAATGGCCTGGATAGAGGGAGGGAGGCATTATTCTGCCTGCCCTGCAGATGGTCACCAATAGATCCAGTGATGGAAGCCATATGATACGCCTGCTCAGAGGAGAGATCAAGGACACATCCTCGGGGTCCTTTTCTTTCCTTGTTTACCAGCAAGGGACTCCACAATCAGTGAATTCCTTCTAAGAGATGGGGGCTGTTTGTTACTGACCTGTTTACTCACATCTTGGGGTAGCTTCTCTCTTTGGTAGGACCAGCACCAGTGCTACCATCTGGGCACACAGAGAGAAAAGGGTCAGTGCTAGAGGAGAGGTATCCTGATATAGGTGGTGGTGGCAGGGACACAACTGCCCTTGTTGAGCACTAAGGGCAGGGCACCTCCTTAGGACTCTGTAGGCCTTGTTTTCCTATGTTCAAGCAGCACAGAGCACCTGGGCCTGAGGGTGCTTGCCATGGGGTGCGTGTGTAGGCACAAGGAAAAACAACTTTGATCACATGAGACTCAGTCTGGGGAGAATCCATGGGAACTCTGAACAAGAAGTGTTCTGAGCTTGGTCTTAAAGGTCCAGCCAGGGTGAATGGGTGAGACACTAGAGGAGAAAGTGTTGCCAGTCTAACAGAGAGGAGATCTATGTGTGCCCTGGGGAACGTGTGCTTTGAGTTCCTAGCACACCAAAAGATGCTGGAGAGACAAACAAGGACTGGCAATGAAGTCTTCCTTAATTGGCAGACAGCTCTTTTGATATCTGCTATGGAGGTGCATTCTGTGAAAAATGCATAAGGTGATCTGCATCAAGAGGGAGGCAGCTGACTACACTTTTTGCAAAAGGAACTGTTAAGATTACATGTCAAGACTGGCAACAAAGCAATTTGGAAGACCACAGCAGTTGACACTGTCCGTGAAGCCTTGGAAGCTAGGCCAGCTCTGGAAGGCTGTGCATAATAAATGGGCACTGTTTAAAGCTTCTTAATCTGTACCCATAGTATGAAAGTGGAGAAGGAAATGACACCCTACTCCAGTACTCTTGCCTGGAAAATCCCATGGGCAGAGGAGCCTGGAATGCTACAGTCCTTGAGGTCGCTAAGTGTTGGACATGACTGAGCGATTTCACTTTCATTTTCATTTTCATGCATTGCAGAAGGAAATGGCAACCCACTCCAGTGCTCTTGCCTGGAGAATCCCAAGGATAGAGGAGCCTGATAGGAGGTCGTCTATGGGGTCACACAGAATTGGACATGACTAAAGTGACCTAGCAGCAGCAGCAGCAGCAGCATAAAGTGAAAGCAAAAGTCATTCAGTTGTGTCTTAACACTTTGTGACCCCATGGGCTATACAGTCCATGGATTCTCCAGGCCAGAATACTGTGGTTGGTAGCTCTCCCTTCTCCAGGGGATCTTCCAAACCAGGAGTTGAACCCAGGTTTCCCTTATTGTAGGCAGATTCTCTACCAGCTGAGCCACAAAGGAAGTTCTATGTACCTATAGACTATATGAGGCTGGATTAGGTATGTGCATCTTTTGCCTGGGTGTGGTTTTGCTAGGTATAGGTGTGGTTTTCTTGTCATTGAGGCTGCATGCAGTGGTGAATCCTGGATCAGAGGTTTTCAGTCTCTGGGCTCCCTTTGGTCAGCTTCCAACTGTTTTCCTGTCTCAACTCACCACAACAATTTGGCAGTGGTTTTGCCCTTGTTTGTCTTTCTTTACAAGATCTCCTTCCCTAAATTCACTGACCAAACTCATTTCATTCCTAGCAATGCTTGTCATCACTGCAAGCTGCATCTTTAACCGGCCTCAAGGTCCCAAGTTTAGAAGGTTTTAGCATTTCAGAAGACTCAACTTTTCTTCTTTCTTTTCCTCCGTATCCCTTCTATCCAAGAGTTCTGGCACAATGGTATTGGAATAGGTTCTAAAACGTGTAAATCCAGATCATTCTCCCCATCTGCATCATCTAAGCAAGAATGGAGTCACTTAAAAGATTGTGAATTGGTTCCCCGAGCCCAGCGGGCATCCCAGTTTCTCAAGTCACATTTCCAAGCACACGATGACAAAGAGCAACAATACAATAAAGAAGGTTAAAGTTTTGGCTTGATAACCTCCTCAGCTCTTTTTTATCATAGACTGAAATATGGAATTAGCTGCTTTGATTTGAGTTCCATGATTTTAAGTCATACTTATTTTTGGTATAATTTCTCTAACTTGTGCCATTGTCTATTGTGCTAGGTTGAATTGAGTTCCCCCTAAAGAATATGTTGATATCGTCCCTGGTGGCTCACTGGTAAAGAACCAGCCTGCCGATGTGGGAGATCTGGGTTTGACCCCTGGGTGGGGAATATCCCCTGCAGAAGGCAATTACAACCCACTGCAGTATTCTTTCCTGGGTAATCGCATAGACCGAGGAGCCTTGTGGGCTACAGTCCATGAGGTTGCAAAGAGTTGGACATGACTGAGGGACTGGCACACACACACACACACACACACACACACACACATACACACACATTCCTTTTATTAATAAATACCTTTCCCACATAACAAAAAGGAAAAATTTAAACGTTAAAGCATAGAAATTGTTAGTGGAAATATCTGATGTTTTACATGGATTACAAAAGTCTTCTGTGCTTCCCTGCCTAAATTTGAAATCTGTGGCACCTGTCCTATCATTAAGAGGAAAAATAAAAACAACATAAAATCATTGGTAAGAATGAAGACTGCCACCACAATAACATAAGATAGGCTGAGAAATTTTTTACTTCATTCTACTGTAGACCATCAAATTAACCAGTCTTTAAACTTTTTGTTCTCCGGACCCCTTTGCATTCTAACAATTTATTGAGAACCTCAAAGAGCTCTTGCTTATGTGGGTTATACATATCAATACTTTACTGTATTAAAATTGAAAATGAGAAATTAAAGTATTATTCATTTAAGGATGACAGTAATAAAACCATTGCATGTTAACATGAATAACATATTTTATCAAAAATCTATAAAAACATGAAAGTTAGTGGAAAGAATGGCATTGTTTTACATTTTTGTAACACTCTTTGATGTATGGTGTAAAGTGAGAGAGCTGGGAAATCATATCTGTTTCTGACTTTAGTCTGCCACAATATCACAATTTAATTGTCTCTGGAAAATTCCACCTTACCCTTGGGAAAAGGCTCAAAAAGGAATAACATCTTAACTGCATTATGAAAAGAGATTTGATCCCGTAGATTCCAGCTGAAATGGTCTCAAGGACTTCCAGGGTTCCCTGGACTCTGCTTTGAGAACTGCAGCGTTATTTCATATTTCTTGGGTCCTGAAAATGTATCTATTGATTATACTGAAACTGGTCATTGTTATAATTAATCATATTTTGTATTTGTGGATGCAGTCATTCTGCCTGTCCTGTCTGATGCTGTTACTAGGTGGAAAGAAATCTGGAGCAGCACCAGGGAGTCGAAGGAATGGCAAAAGATCATAATGAAATAGTGGTTAGGCCAGGGCTATGGAAGAACCTGAAATTTAGCAGTGTGGAGACATGCCTTTATGAAGAAGCATTTCTGTAAGCCTCTACTTGCAGCTGGGCTTAAAAGATAAAACAGGACAAGGCCATTCCCTTGGGAAATTAAGAACTCAGTCTTCAGTATAACACACAAAAACCCACAATGAAGTCATTGTTACAAGGAGTAGCAACAGAACGTGGGAGTGGACTGTTGCAGACAGAGAACAGATCAGAGAAACCCATCTTCTACGGTTGGACCTGGAGAATTTTTCAAAGGGGGAAGGAAACATTCTAGAGGGGGGGAAGGGAGTGTCTGAAGGCATGGAGGCAGGACTAGATTGCCAGTATTGATGGTTCTGCTGCTCCAGTGCTGAGAGTGGCCTGTGAGAGGAGGTAGAGTTCTAGGGACAAAAACATCTGCATCCTCTGGAAAGTTTCAGAAATGCAAATTCTCAGGGCCCACTCTACTAGATACTGTTGAAGAAGCCAGATGGTCAAGAAACCAAACACCACACTCGGAGAGTTGGTTAACTCAGGTTTATTACACTGGTGCACCCAGAGGAGTGAATACTTCCAGCTCTGAGCATTGAACAAAGGGGTTACAAAGACTTTATAGACAGTGCATGACATCAGACACAGTGGCAGTGTTGACTGTTAATAGGCTAGTTTAAACCAGGGATTTCATGCAAGTGGGAAAAGCTGTTAGGACATGGAGGGGGAGGGGTCTTCCTGACCTGTAAACAAACAAACATAGATAAGCAGGAAGCTTCTAAGATTGTTTTAAGTTTCCACTTTCCCAAAACTGTGTAACTTATGAGCCTTTGGAAGGAGCAAGCTGAGTTGCAAGGAGCAAGCTGAGTTGCAAGGAGAAAGCTGAGTTATAGATGCCTAAGCCCAATCCCACCACTGATCAGTTTTGGGACCCCCAGCAATACTCTTCACCTTTTGGAATTCTATTTCCTGGAACTCTGAAATGGCCATTGTAAAGGTATCTCCCTGATAGGTGTGCAGGCAGGATTGGACAGGACAGTGTGTGTATAACAGTCAGGCAGTGTCTCCGGAGCCCTCAGCTCCTCGAGGGGAAGGGACACCATCTCTTGCCCACCCTTCTCCATGTGACTGCCCTTAAATTGTAACTGGGCTCACTCAAACGTGTTCTCTTGCTCAGTTGACTTAGTTTAGTGATTACCTATTTGACCCCAATAAACACCATTCCCTTCCCCTTTTGTTTCCTCATCAGTAGAATGGAGATCATGATATGCACTCTTGGGCTGGAGCTTGGACATGGGATAACGGGGAAACAATCTCTCCCACACCCTGGTGGGCACGCTTCTCTTGCTCCTTTTCCTCATGGATATGATTGTCCTTCCACATGTGCCCGACATCACCTCCTAGAGGGAGCACTCCTGAGGCTTTCTCGAAGGAAAAAGACTTACTTTTTTTTTTTTTGTTTCTTTTCAGATGAGCTATGGAACGTCTTGCTCTGCTCCCATTCCATCTTGATCTCACATCAGTCTCTGGGTGCCCGAGGCTCCGTCTCATTTTGTCTGCAGGAGTGGGTCCAGGAGTTGAGAGGCCTAGGGACATGATGGAACAGCTGCCAGTCACCACTTGGGCAGACAGGCTAGTCTGGAAGCTCTGCCCAGTGTGACCCTAGAAGTTGGAGGCTCAGTGAGATTCGTGCATCTTTCAGTTTACACAATGGCTGATCCCAGGGCTGATCTCAGATGAAACATGGCAGCTGGCGCCACCAGCATCCTGATCTTCATGTGGTATATGAAAATATAGGGGCCAGTGTTTCAGCCCAGCTCCGCAAATCAGACTCGCAAGGGTGGGACCCTGGAAACTGCACTTGAGTCTCAGGGACAGAGTAATAGTGAGGAATATGTTTAAAACTCTGGGAGGTCAACACGGGCTGCAATCTCCACCGAACCTGCCAGTCAAAGGTCATGGAGGGGTACACTCAAAAGTAAGGTCTTGAAAGATGGCTTTTGAAAGTTCCAGGTAGCTTTGGAATTGACAAAGACTTCAAGCTTCCAAATATAATTTTACAGCACAATTTTAGTGTTTCATCATATTCAATTTCTTTGGAATTACAAATTCCCAGGTGGCTCAGACAGTGAAGAATCCGTGTGCAATTTGGGACACCTGGGTTCCATCCCTAGGTTGGAAAGATCCCTTAGAGGAGGGCATGGCAACCTACTCCAGTATTCTTGCCATGAGAATCCCCATGGAAATAGAAGTCTGGTGTACTTGAGTCCATGGGGTCACAAACAGTAGGACATGACTGGGAGACTAGGCATACACTAGTGACATGGTCAGTAGCAGATAACCAGAAGACGTTGGTAACTAGTTGTTCAGGACCCCAGCTGTGGATTGTGTGTGGTTTAAAACTGAATTGAATGACCTGGGCAGAGAATGAATAAGTAAATATGTATTTGCTTGCGCTAAGGAGAAACAGCTGAAAGTCATTGGATAATAGACTCATTGCTACTAACAGATAATGGTGCGTGTAGGTTATATGGTCCAGGAGGAGGCTAAACTCCTCCTAGAGGAGGAGGAGTATTATTAAGACATTCCAACTATGTATTACTTTGCCAACAAAGGTCCGTCTAGTCAAGGCTATGGTTTTTCCAGTGGTCATGTATGGATGTGAGACTTGGACTCTAAAGAAAGCTGAGCACCAAATAATTGATGTTTTTGAACTGTGACGTTGGAGAAAACTGTTGAGACTCCCTTAGACTGCAAGGAGATCCAACCATTCATTCTAAAGGAGGTCAGTGCTGGGTGTTCAATGGAAGGACTGATGTTGAAGCTGAACTCCATCATTTTGGCCACTTGATGGGAAGAGCTGACTCATTTGAAAAGACCCTGATGCTTGGAAAGATTGAGGGTAGGAGGAGAAGGGGACGACAGAGGATGAGGTGGTTGGATGGCATCACAGTCTATGGACATGGGTTTGGCTGGACTCTGTGAGTTCATGATGGACAGGGAGGCCTGGTGTGCTGCTGTTCATGGTGTCCCAGAGCCAGACAGGACTAAGAGACTGAACTGAACTGAACCATCTGAAATGCGATGAAGCAAAAGTTTGAGGTGAAAGACATAAAGGTTTTATTGTGAATCAAAGCAGCTCACTTTTGCAAATTAAAAAAAAAAATCACATGGCCTTGTGATTTTAGCCTCATAACCTGGGGCTAAAGGTTTTTTCCTGATTTATTGGAAAAGACCCTGATGCTGAGAAAGATTGAAGGCAGGAAGAGAAGGGGACAACAGAGGATAAGATTGTCGTATGGCATCACCAACCTGATGGACATGAGTTTGAGCAAGCTCTGAGAGTTGGTGATGGACAGGGAAGCCTGGCAAGCTGCAGTCCATGGGTAGCAAAGAGTGAGACACAACTGAGTGATTGAATGGAACTGAGCTGAACCTGGGGCAGTGACAGTTGATTATTTATAAGAATAAAAACACACTCAGGTTCATGTTAAATTTGTAATGTTTATTTTCCAATTGGGTTTTACAAAATAAACTGGCTTTTCTAATACTTTTCTTCCTATCAGGCGCCTCTGTCCATGGAATCCTTCAGGCAAGAATACTGGAGTGGGTGGCCGTTCCCTTCTTCAGGGAATCTTCCTGACCCCAAGGACTGAACGCAGGTCTCCCGCATTGCAGGCAGATTCTTTACCATCTGAGCCACCAGGGAAGCCCTTAATCAATTGTCCACATGCAAATAAAATGGGTTAATTGAGGACAAATATTATACCTGAACCCTCCTCCGTGTTGATCAATGCTTTAAACCAGCCTTCCAAATTAAAGCCTATAAAAAAAAAATAGTAAAAATAAAATCTCATTTTGAGTAAGGATA
This sequence comes from Capra hircus, assembly GCF_001704415.2. Lineage (NCBI taxonomy): Eukaryota > Metazoa > Chordata > Mammalia > Artiodactyla > Bovidae > Capra > Capra hircus. The sequence goes on from NW_017190096.1 coordinate 63,525, forward strand.
ACAATGCAGGAGCTTAAGAATTTACCTGTTAAACTACTTTTCACTGTGTTCTGACAGAAGCCATGTTTAGCTGAATGGAGAATTTTCTGTAACCCATTTTCCAGACCCTCCTGGTCCACCTACTGCTCAGGCAGCACTTACATTGATGGAACCTGTCTGAGCTAATTTATGAAGAAGTCAAAGGATTAAGCTTGCTTGGTTTGAGACAAATGACTGCCTTTTGGGGGAAGTGGGTCCAAGGCAAAGTGCATGCTTTGCTACAATCTGGACCAACTGGATGGGCCCCCAGCAGTCAGCCTGGACTCCCAGGTTTAGAGAAGCTGCCCTGAGTCTATGATGACTCCAGTCATCTCCCACAGGGGGACCAATGATGGCATGTAGGGGATTCACTCACTGTCATGTAGGAAGACAGGAGTCTGGCTATTTGGGGAAACCATTCAGCCATTGAGAAGAGCACCCACCCACAAATGGAATCTCAGGGAAGCCAAGGGTGAACATTCTTGCAAGAGCTGACAAAACATTTGTTGCACACCAAGGTTTCATTCAGCCTCACATGGACCACATGCAGATCATCCGTTACCTTTGAATTTCAGTCTGCTTTTCCAAGAACCATTGGAAGGTAGTGGTAGTATACAGGAAACATCTCTGGCTTCATCTCTCAGGTAGTTTTTTTTTTTTTTTTTCCCCAGATGGATAAGCATGGCAGGGAAAAATCAGGGCTTATGTTAAGAAGAAATCCAATCAATCATGTATACAGATTTGCCACAGTATGAATGGGAAGCCAATGTGGCTTTTCTGTAAGAAACATGCCTTAGATCTTAAACATGATTGCTGCTTTGTATCTGATTCAAGGCTTTTTAATCTAATAAAAAATGCATCTCCACCTTTAAAATATTAAGTAGAGTCAAAAGCCACATCAGGAAAATATCTGGAATGCTACACATCTGGCCAAGTAGAGCGAAGTACAGATGTTTACAATATTTTAGCTAGTTAATTGTGTGAGGGTATTCAGAAGAAGAAACTGATGATGACTCTGCCACTCACAGGCACTGGAGATGGATCCAGAGTGAGTTCAAGTGTATTCCTGAGGTCTGGGATTTCCAGAAGGTATTTACATGCCATGTGGAGTGGGAGAACCATGAAGTTCATGCAGGCGGGGATTGTTGCCAATGGTGTGGCTGAGAAGTATCCGCCATGCCCTGTTGGACACAAGGGGAGAGTTTAGCCTTGTATCTCTCAGCTGATCTCTTCCTTAATTTCTTCAGGGTTTTCTTACCAAACAATTATTTTTCCCGGCAACACACAGGTGGCCCTTGCAGGTACTTTGCTTCTGCCTCCTTGTAGTTCAGTCCATCCAGTGCAGTAATTGAACAAATGATTGTTTCTGACAGGAGAACTTCCAGAAGGAAGCTCACTGGGTCATCTCTCATCAGAGTCAGCACTTTCTTGTCTACTTGTTTGTAGATTTCTTGTAAGTTGCTTACCACCACATCCAGCTGATTGTCATCCTCCAGGTATGTTTCAAAGGAGATCACGTACCTCTGTGAATTCAGAAATGATTCAAGTCACTTGGGTTCTTTCTTGCCTTTGATGATGTCCATAAAATGCAGGTCAGCCCCTTTTCCTTTCATGATTAAGTCCGCCAGCTTCTGGTTGGCTCCGTCCTGAGCAGCTCTCATCTGGTCAGGGAGGATTCTCTTGCAGTGCCTCTTTGCAGTCACAGAGGTCTCCTGATCAGAATCTTCCAGGTTGGAATAATTCACCTTGGGGAAATCCATCTGCAGATCTTCTTCTTGGATGGCTTTCTTCATGGGGTAAGTGATGTCAGCAGCATAATAATCCAGGAAAGAGCCCACAAAAGCCCACAAATAAGCCCTTCTCTGCAGTTAGAAAGCAATGAGAAACACCAGTTCGCACTTCCCCCGAATACTTTGCTCATTAGCTTTTCTTTGACATTATAATCCAGATGCTTCAACCTTTGAAGAGGAACTTGAATGCTGCTCTTCTCGCAATGCTTGTTGGCCTCAATCAAAAGCATTCTTGTGGTCTGCTCAGTGGGGCTGACACTCTTAATCGTGGATGGCCAAAATGGGTAATTCTGAAACTTAACCCAGAGCAGCATTCCTCTCTCAATGGGACACAGCTCCTCTGGGAATGCCATACTTGTCGACTGTCCTGCTTTCTTGCCCCCACCTTTCTTGATGGCACTGGTGTGCTTAATAGCCTTTGAGCAAGCTGAGGGTTGAGATTCTTGCTGCTTGGCCTCATATCCTGGGGCCTGCAGCTTCCTTTTTCTGTTTGCTAGGCAGAGTGAATAATGCAGGCTCAGGTTAGGGGCACAGGAGGATGCCATTGTGCCTTCCAACCCTGAGTTGCAAGTGCCCTCTCCCGGGTCAGCATTCCCTGAGAAGGTAGTATGTTCAGGGGACACAGCCAGGGACTTTGGGGATGTGTTGTGCACCCCCTCTTCCAGAGCCTTGGGCACAGTGAGGATGAAACCCGGTGTAAGTGATGGAAGCACACATCCACCTCTAACATCTACACCCACCTCCTTCACTGCACAGGGCAAAGACATAACCTTTGAGGTGTCCCCCTTTTCCTTGTCTTTTCTCATGGTCATCTTCTGAAAGTAATGGGAAGTTTGGAAGCACCCCAAAACTCTGATATGACTCTGTTTGCATTTCGCTTGGGATCAGGGCGATCGGTGTTCACACCTGCGACTTGCCATGATATGGGCCATCCTCCCTCTCTGAAGGTACCATGGGTGATTTGGAGCTTTTCATTTTTCTCACACTCCTCTGTAGGCCCCTGTTCGGCTCCTGACACCTTCTACAATGTTGCTTTTGCGATCTCCTTGGAGACTGTGTCTTGGGCACTGGATCACTCGTGACTCTTGCTGGAGTGTAATTTCCATTCTTATTAAGAAGGTCCTAGGCCATTGTAATGGAGAAGGCGATGGCAACCCACTCCAGCACTTTTGCCTGGAAAATCCCATGGATGGAGGAGGCTGGTAGGCTGCAGTCCATGGGGTCACGAAGAGTCAGACATGACTGAGCAACTTCACTTTCACTTTTCACTTGCATGCATTGGAGAAGGAAATGGCAACCCACTCCAGTGTTCTTGCCTGGAGAATCCCAGGGACGGGGAAGCCTGGTGGGCTACTGTCTATGAGGTCGCACAGAATCGGATACTATTGAAGCGACTCAGCAGCAGCAGCAAGAGGCCATTGTAATGGCACATATGTAGGCCATTTCCTCTTCTTCTGGGGCAATGGGCTCTAGCTGGGCTGCTAGTGAGGTGGCGAGGGATTCAATCATGGACTCATCTAGCATCTTTATGTTTGTGCTTTTCACTCTGATTTTTTCATCTACTGAGAGTATCCAAACTTCCAGAGAAAGGACCCTTTTTCTCTTCTGTTGTGGTGAGACACTGTATCTGGACAAGACCTTGGCTGGCCAAAAGCAGACTTTCCAAACACATAGGACATACTCAGCATCTATCATGATTCAACTTGGGCACCAAGGATTAGATATCTGAATTTGAGCTGTCTGGCCATCATATCCAAAACTACAGCAGATCTCCCTTAATCAGTGTTCTTTCTCACACACTTTGTCTAGGACTACAAAGCATCTAAAGCTTGTGCAGCCGGTGGTTTTCTGCCCGAATCTTCGAAAGATGCCCAAGGTTGTTTTCAATGGCATATAGTAGAGAATACTGGAACATGGAAAAGAGGAAAAGAGTCCAGACGGGTTGGAGGGAGAGGGATATGCCTTTTGTGAAAGCAGAAGTCTTGGCCAAATAGAGGCTGTGTATCCATGCATCTAAGGGTTATATATATGGCAGATAAATGGTTAGAAAATATGAAAGGGATTGTATATATGGCAGATGTGTGGGGTGAAAATACCAAATGTATTGGAGTTTTATAAGCTCTCCAAACACAACACATTCCCTTATTTGTTACTGTGCATGTATTAGTCACTCAGTCCTGTCTGACTCTTTGTGCCCACAAAGACTATAGCACACCAGGCTCTTTTGTCCATGGAATTCTCCAGGCAAGAATACTGGAATGGGTTGCCATTCTGATCTCCAGGGGATCTTCCTGACCCAGGGATAGAACTCTGGTTTCCAGCACTACAGGCAGATTCTTTGCCATCTGAGCTACCTGAAAAGACTTACTGTGCAAGAAAGGGCAATAGTGTGGGGAGGCAGGAATTTCATGACTGGGAGCCTGTTTGTGTCACTGGATATCCTTTTCCTTTTGTACTCCTTGGGCCCCATACCAGGAGAAAGCTTCAGTTTTTATTTCCTAGGGAGCCAGTGACCCCACTGCCTGTGCATCCAGGGGAGTCTAAGGTGATCACCAGCATACAGATATACTGGGTGTCAGCTATTGCTATGTTAAATAGCACAAGCTTGTATTTCTGAGGTGAATAGAGAAGTGATTGAGACAAATGTTTAGGAAAAGGGGAAGGCTTACCCTGGGCATCCAGATCGTAGCAAGTCGTTATGGAGCTGGATCTGTTGAGTCCCAAACTCATGCTAAACGTTTGGCAGATACTTCACCCTGCTCGGTGCTTCTGAAGTGCACAGATTTCTCTCAGGGGTCAAACGGCATCAACTGTACAGACCGAGGACATAAGCACCTGCAAAGCACATCTAGAAAATGCAAAAGTAGGTAGAAAATTAAGCCATGGAAATTGAGATTGGTTCATCATGCTCCCATTCCCAAGTCTGGAATGTGCATGTCACTCTGAAACAGAAATGTTAGTTAAATCTCACTTATACTGTGGGAGTCACATTTATTTCTCCCTCTGTTGTATTTTGAAATGCTTCCATGGTAAGCTAATGACTTTCTGATACTTTCTCCTATCTCAGAGGAGTGGGGACAACCAGCTCCATGAGAGTTGTCATCTCCCCTGAACACATAGGTTTAGTAGGAGAAGCCACAAAAGACCCTAAATTGCCAAATCAACATTGAGAAAGAAGGGTTGAGCCAAGAATGAAACCTTGAAAAGGAGTCTCAGAAATCAGGCTTCCTGATTTCAGACAACACTACAAAGCTATGGTCAACATAGGTATGGTACTCACATAAAAACAGACACACAAACTAGTGGAACAGAAAACAAAGCCCTGAACAGATAACCTTAGTAGTTCGTCTGCCCTGCTTTAGTAGCTCATCTGCCCTGAACACATATTTAGTAGAAGCAGTCACAAGAGACCCAGAACAGGCAAAGCAACCTTGAGAAAGAAGGGTTGAATCGTCAAAGCAACACTTAGAAAGGGGCCTCAGGAATCAGGCTCCCTGATTTCAGACAACACTACAAAACTACAGTCATCAAACAGGTATGGTTCTGGCATGAAAACAGTCATACAGACCAGTGGAACAGAAAACAAAGCCGAGAAATACAGCCCAGCAACATACAATCAATGCATTTATGCAAAGGAGGCAAGGGTAGATTATCACTGAACAACATCAAGTCCATGGGCCCAACACACAGCAAGGCTAAACAATACTCAAACATTGGAGCTTGGAACATAGAAAGGTTTATTACAAGGCCATGCAAGGAGATGGGTGGCTCAGGCCCTGTAAATCCCAATGTTACTGAAAGCTTTCATCAAAGCCCTTTTGAAAGTCCTAGTTGAGGGAGAGACTTAGTTGTTACAAATCTTGGTGTCAGAGGCTTTGTTCTTGAGGTCAGTTCATGGTCAGACGAGGTGTTTCTATAAATCTCTACCACACAAATGTTATTCTCTGTCCCAATAAGAAAGGGCAATGTCCCAAGGAGCAACTTTCACCCTCCAAGGTCCCAGGCCTGGGTAAGAGGAGGCAAAGCTCAGCTGGTAGCTCCCTCAGGGCCAAGTACCCAGACCCTCTTCATCTGTCATCACTGAAGGAGCCAGGTGCCCAACCCAAGTGGCCCTTAGGCTCCTCAGGACTCCGCAACAGGGAGAGACCAGGTCCCACAGACAGCAACCCTGGCAGACAGCCACTTCTATGGGGTCAGAGAAACAGGGACAGGGGAGATGTTCACTGCTTGCCTCAAAGCCTAGTAGGGGGCCTTGGTGAGGGTGCAGGAGCTGTACAAGACACAGCCCCCAGCCTATTTTCTGGAGTGCCAGCTAAGGAAAAATGAGATGGAGGGCCTCAGGGAAAAGGCCCAGATCTGCCTCTAACCTCACTCTCCACTTCTTTGACCAACACTCCACTATTTTCTGAATCCTGTCACTAAGCGTCCTTTACTAAGAGTTGGCAGCTTGTGGGTGGGGTCCACTGTTGCACTGTCCAATGGCTGAGCAGGACCACTAAGTTACTGATGAGTGGCTGAGCAGGACCACTAAGTGTCGCTTATAGACAGTTGTTTTCCAGTGGGTAGTGCCCGCTGTGCCATCGACCAATGGCTGAGCAGGACCCCTTGCCTGGTAACATGGTGCAGAGTAATAATGCAGAGCAATGGCTACTGTGCTAGGGGCTGAGCTCACTGTGTTCTGTTACAGTTCTCCCCTTTTCTTCGATACTCCTCTGTCTTGAGGGTAATGCATGAGTATGCTTAAACTTGGCAGAGGAACTTGTATTTAGGGTATCTGGGTTTCAACCTCCAATTCAATTTCATCCTTCCCCAACTCCTTCAAGAAATGTGACTACAACTTTTCTATCTGTTTCCTGTTGATATGGGGCATAGTCCTACGTTGACTGAAGAAAGATTTTGTATAAACGATTCAGGAGAATCAGCCTGAAATACAGCCTGGACCTGAATTCAGGAGAATAAGCCTGACAACTACTCTTGGGAGACGTGTTGTCTGGTAGCCAGACTTTCAGAAATATAATATACCAAATTATTTCAGATCATGACCACCTTAAGAGGCATGACTTCTGGAGAGATCAAAATTACAGATCGAAATCAGTAATATTCCCGACAGAGTCCCTTACCATTATAATCATATACACCAGTTGACTCAGTAACCAGTCCTTCTGTTGTCCTCATCAAAGTGAAAAGTTGCCAGAACTGGGGTAAGAACAACACATGTCACAAAGCAAACCTGGCAAAATGGTATTTGGTAATGGAAGACTGTCCTATTCTTGTTCTAAAGGAGTTACCACTTGTCCTGATTTGTTTACTTTTTTTTCATTTTACCTGCATGCCAGCAAGGTATTGTTCTCAATAGAGCTGTGTTATTTCAGGGTGCAAAGTAAACAATCCTTGGTTTTAGGCTTTCATCGTATTTTATGAAAACCAGGTTTTTTTCAAAACCAGTACTTCATAACATTTAATTAAGCAGCTAACAGTTCCTCTTTCACTGTTCATTTCTAATTACTAGCATATAGCGCAGTCAAAATCCCCTCTTGCTTCAAGGGTGAGTGTCACTGTAAGATTGCCTTGTTATTCTGCTAATTCTGCTGCAGACAGCCTTATGGTCCATTGTGGCTGCCAGCGCAAGGGAAGATTTGTTTCTCCTATCAGTTTAATAAAAATTTATTAAACAAATTCAGTGATATATCTGAGCTATGTTTGTTTAAAAGGCCTTCCTATGAATTTGCTTGAAGATTAAGCAATTTTGCAAGGCACAGTTTAACAGTCTATTAAAGATTAAAAGGTGAGGTTGAAGATCTGATCACAACGTGTTGACAAAGAAGCTGAATCAAGTTGCTCTGGTAGAACCAGAATTATGGCTGATAGATTATACCAGGACATACAGCAAACTTTACCCATATGGTATAATTTTGGAAGGCTTATCACCCTTTGAAAACACTTCCCATGTAATTCAACATATCAAATGAAACTAATTCAATATTCCTCCTTCAGATGCCTTAAGGGCTCCCTAAAGAACTTAAAGTCAGCTGGAAATCCAAAGAAATTTAATTAAAATTTGACATTTGGGAAATTTTTCAAAAAGTCTCAAACACTTGGTCAAATAAGGTCATTGGTCACTGTAAGACAATGCAAATGTAATCTAAAAGTTACATAAATTATGGCACAAGATCTGGCGCTTGATAAATAATAAATGGATGACTGGAAGGATAAATGCAGTGAGATTATTTAATACTGCAATCACCTACATCTTCACTAGCAATCTTGTAAAGTAATTGAGCCCAGATTCCTCCACGTTGCTTCTCCCAAGTGGATCTTTTCTTAGTTGTTGAACATTTTGGAGCAAACGTGAAAAGCTCATGACTATAGGTTCAAAGGAACCTCCTCTGAAAATGCACATTGGTATTATCTCAATTTAGGAGATTAAACCTCCTTTAAGCAACAGCATTTTTCTCTAGTGCTGGCTGCATGGAAATTTTCCAGTGGTATAAGTTTCTGAAACAGTGCTTATTCTGACAACAAAGGAGAACTCCTTAACTGCAGATCATCAGTTCAGTTCAGTTAAGTTCAGTCGCTAACTCGTGTCCAACTCTTTGTGACCCCATGATTTTCTGCTCACCAGGCCTCCCTGTCCATCACCAACTCCCGGAATTCACTCAGACTCACATCCATCAAGTCCGTGATGCCATCCAGCCATCTGACCCATCATGACCCATCCTCTGTCATCCCCTTCTCCTCCTGCCCTCAATCCCTCCCAGCATCAGAGTCTTCCAATGAATCAACTCTTGGCATGAGGTGGCCAAAGTACTGGAGTTTCAGCTTTAGCATCATTCCTTCCAAAGAAATACCAGGGCTGATCTTCAGAAAGGACTGGTTGGATCTCCTTGCAGTCCAAGGGACTCTCAAGAGACTTTTCCAACACCACAGTTTCTAAGCATCAATTCTTCTGCGCTCAGCCTTCTTCACAGTCCAGCTCTCACCTCCATACATGACCAGCGGAAAAAAACATAGCCTTGACTAGGAGCACCTTAATTGGCAAAGTAATGTCTCTGCTTTTGAATATGCTATCTAGGTTGGTCATAGCTTTCCTTCCAATTAGTAAGCGTCTTTTAATTTCATGGCTGCAATCACCCTCTACAGTGATTTTGGAGCCCCAAAAAATAAAGTCTGACACTGTTTCCACTGTTTCCCCATCTATTTCCCACGAAGTGATGGGACTGGAGGTCATGATTTTCATTTTCTGAATATTGAGTTTTAAGGCAACCTTTTCACTCTCCACTTTCACTTTTATCAGGAGGCTTTTTAGTTCCTCTTCACTTTCTGCTATAAGGGTGGTGTCATCTGCATATCTGAGTCTACTTAAGTATCAATAACATTGTCAGGTCTGTTGTGTTATTTAAAGCTTGTGCTTCTTTTAATCCTTCATTTTAAAATTGGAAGATAGTTATTTTTCAATGTTTTCTGGCTTTTGCTTTACAAAAACATAGATCAGGCTACAGTATACAGATGTCAGTTATTGTTCAGTTAATCATTTGTTGTTATTGTTTCATTGCTCCATGCCCTTCTAAAGTGTTTCCTGCGTGATCTTCATTTATTTTCTGAGATGATTAATCATCTTTACTATTGTTACTCACAATTATTTTTCAGTGACACTTCCTATTTCCTCTTTAATTACATCTTGTGTGTTTTTACCTTGTTTCTTTGCCTGTAGCATACTTTACTGTCTTCACATTTGTTTATCTTACTGTGTTGACAGTCTTTTCTTCCCAGGTGCAGGGTTGTAGTTCTTGCTTCTGGTCTGCACCCTGAGTGGATAAGTTTGGTCCAGTGGTTTTGTGTCCTTGGAGGTGGAAGGGCTGGCAACTATATTCTTTTGGCCAAGCTGAGGCTCCTCTCTCTCACAGCAGAACCATGTCAGTGGTGTCTTTTGCAGGTATGCACAGGTTTAGTCTGACTTTAGGCAACACATCTGTGGATGATTTGGCTTGTGTTTCTGTCTTGCTTTTTGTGTGGTATGAGGCAGCAGCTCTGGATAATATAGGCTTTTGGGTGTAATTGATTCTTAGTTTCAGATGGAAGCCTTCACAGTGACTGTCACCAATTAATATTCACTGGAGCAAGAAATTCTATGGTGATCTGTGATCCTTGATACTGTGATGAAATCCTAGATGATCAGGTCCAACTTCTGGTCATAAAACCAAGATCACATAGTATGACATGAGACAGAGGAATAAAAGAAACACAGAACAATGGTAAGAAACCAAAACCAAACAACAAGTAAAATAACACAAGCAAAAATCACAATAGGAAAAAGCCCAGAATCAGCGATAGAACTAAGCAAATAACTTCCAAATGAATCTGGTGGCACCAGAGCAGAGTGCCACCTGGAGAATAAAGAAAACAAATCTAAGAAAAATGACAAGAGCTTTCCCACAGAACAACAGAAAACCGCAGTTAATATAGAAACATATACCTAGTAAAACAAATGACAAGAAACAACATCAACAAAAGGCACAGATAGCAGGAAAACAAGTACACAATATATTCATACAAAAAATGATGTATGATTTAAACAATCTTAGAACACCAAATAAGCAATAATAATAAGAAAGCCTACAACTGAGAAAAGAGTGGACCGACTACACAGCGTAACAAAACATCATAAATATAATGAATATTACCTAGGGTCCCTGCTGTCAGTGTTCTGGTGGTCCCAACATGAGCAACAGCACAGCTCCACATCTCTAGAAAGCTCTCCCAAATGTGGAGAGAACTGAATTCTGGATCTGCAGTAGGGACAGGTCAGACTCTAATCTGGGATAACTCCTGTTTGTTCCTAGAGCTGCCAGAGCCTGGACATTTTCATTCGTTGGAAATCTATTGTCCTTTTTTGTATACCATAGACAAAATGTCTGCATAGTTGATTGTGTGGATTTAATCTGCACCTTGCTTAGCTGGTGGGAAAGTTTTCAATCCTTTCCCTAGTTTCCCTGACCCTGGATCTCAGATGTACTTTTATGAAAACCTCTCCATATGGTCACCAGAGGAGCCTACCCCAAGACTCCTGTGGAACACTTGGGCCTGCCTTGTTGAGCACCAGAGGAAGTGGTACAGCTGCTTGGACTGTAGGAGCCCTGTTGGTGACAGCTTCAGCTTTGCAGAGGAGCTAGCATCTGGGGCAGAAAATATATGGCCCTAATGGGATCGTCTTCTAGCCTGTGGTGGCTAGAAAAAAATGAGTGATAGTCTGGATAGTCCTTCTCTATTGCCTGACAGTAGGTCTTAGCATGTGGGAAGAGGGGGGATTCAATGGTGTCACCACCTTCTCTGTGTGACTGAGCCCTAAGGTCCTGCTTGTCAGTTTGGGCAAAGGGTGAAAGGCATTCCTTTCTACACACTTTGTTGTCCCAGATCCATCATTCCATCTCCACGTAGTTATAAGCAGTTCCCTCCCAGGTTGGCTTTCTAACACCTTGTTTTATCTTCCAGACCCTACGCACATTGATTGACTGCCATTGCAGTTTGGGGAATGTAGAGCCACACCACACATTCTCTGTTTGACTCTAACTGTATACAAACAATATTTCATCAGCTTATTCACCTTGCTTCTTTTCAGTTGAAAGTAATTTAAGGTTTACTGAGAAGACTTGCCTGAATCCTCAAGCTATCCCATGCTTCTGGATCTCCCACCGCAAGACACAGGTTTTTTCCTATTCCACTCATCCTCCTTCTACCATCTTCCCTCAGTTCTTTCTAGTTATGTCTAGATTCCATGAAGTCCTCTCTGTTGAGCAAGGTCTTCTGCTAATATTCATCTGATTCTCTGGGAAATGGTTGCTTTTATAGAAGTATTATTCATGATGCCTCCATGGAGAGAGTTGTACTCAGCGTCCTCTTACTTTTCTGCAACTTGGAACTTTTTATTTTCTTTCTAGGAAAGCTCTGTAATTCTTTTTGGCATGCCAGTAAAACAGCAGACTTTAGTTGGCATGAATTAAGCTTTTTTATTAGAAGTTATATACATACACACATAACTGGTGCTTCTTTGACTTCAAACATGCAGACAAGCACATTTATTTTTTTCTGAAATTTCTGCTAATGAGGAATAGTCATCAGCTTGAAGAAACGTAGTTCTTTTCCAGATAAGAGATGATAGAGGAATTGGGCTCAAAAGTCAGTTCCTGAAAATATCTGGCTATTTGTCAAACTGTCTGCTCATTTTCCCAGAGCACAGATTCCTAAGTCAACTGTTTTATGCGGGTGTCAAGGTCAGAGACTGGCATGGGTATAATTTACTTCTTGTATAAGAAGATGGCAAGTGCTCAGGAATGTAACAGTTGGTAGATGATATTTTGTAAAAGAGAGGGGAAAAAAATACAAAAAAAAGGAGAATGTGTATTTAGCCATTTAACCTTAATAGGTAACTCTTAATTGGGTTTTGGATTATAGAAAAGGCAAGGGGATTCCATTAAGTAGTCAACATCTGTTTTATTGTCTCTGCTAACAATTTAGACTGTGTGTAAAAGTGAGGTCATTCACTCGTGTCTAACTCTTTGTGACCACATGGACTGTAGTCTACTGTTTCTCTCTCCAGGGGATCTTCCATACCCAGGGAATCTGGGTCTCCAACATTTCAGGAAGATGCTTTATCATCTGAGCCACCAAGGAAGCCCTTAGACTTTGCGGACCACAATAATTTGTGGAAAATTTTTAAAGAGATTAGAATACCAGACCTCTGTACCTGTTTCCTGGGAAATGTTCATATAGGTCAAGACACAACAATTGCAATTGGACAAGGAACAATGAGCTGGTTCAAAATTGGGAAAGAAGTACATCAAGGTTATATGCAGTCACCCAGCTTATTTGACTTCTGTGAAAAAAAAAAAAAAAAACAAAACAAAACCATCATGGAAAGTAACTTGCTGAAAGAATCTGACGCTGGAAAAGAAATTACTGTGTGAGAAATATGAATAGCCTTAATTATAAGATGACACCACGCAAATGGCTGAAAAACACTAGAAACTAAAGAGCCTTCTTATGAAGGTGAAAGGGGAGAGTGGAAAAGCTGAATTAAAATTCAATATAAAAACAAACACACACAAAAATAAGATGATGGAATTTGGTCCCAACATTTTAAGACATATTGATGGGATACAATTGAATAAGTGACGGGTTTTACTTTCTTGACTTCTGATACCACTGCTGGAAGTGACTGCAGCCATGAAACCCTTGGATGAAAAGCTATGAGCAATATAGACACCATATTAAAAATCAAAGATATTACTGAAACAGATCCGAAAAGTCAAAGTTGATTTTCAGGTGTAAATTATGGAGGAGAGAGCAGGATGACAAGAACTGAGCACCAAAATACCAATACTTTGCAACTGTGTGGCTGGTGAAGATGTGTAAGAGTTCTGTGTTGATCATGAAGTTCAAACTAGTAAAGCATGAGGGAAATCAACTCTGACTATTCCTGGAGGGACTGATGCTGAACATGAAGAGTCAATACATTGGCCACCTGAGACCAAGGGCAAAACCACTGGAAAGAAACTGATACTGGGAAAGATTCAGGGCAGGAGGAGAAGGGAATGAAAGAGATTGAGATGGCTGCAAACATCACTGACTCAAAGGTCATGGGTTTGGGAAAACTGTGAGCAATTTGAAGGGCAGGGAAGCCTGGGGTTTCTGCTGTACATGGAGTCACAAAGAGTCAGACAAGTCTGAGTGACTGAACAACATCAAAATATTGGTATTTGTAGTGCTTGGGAGATTTTTCAGATAGTATGTTAACTCTGTCATTGTAACTGGGATGATAAGTGAGATTGAGTACAATTAGAAAGAACACAGCTCTTGTCAGTTTCCTTCTTTTTCTTCCTCAAAATGTACTTCTCACAATGTCTTTTGAGAGCTTTGCAGAGAACTCCTGGGGAGTCATGTGGTATCCTGAGATGGAAACCTTAGCCCACATGTCCCTTGGATTAACAACCTTGCTCTTAAACAGAAGCAGGCACTGTCTCTAAGTGTCTGCTAGAGCTGCCCATCTTCTGATGTGTTAACAGGCACGATCTTAGAAATGGGGGGAGATGTAAGCAAACTTACAGCTTTTCAGTCAAACTCTGTAATCCAGTGAGCAGCATCTTTGACTTGTGCATCCTAGTTGCCCTTAGGAATGCTTACAAGGGGGTTACACTTTTGAGCATTGAAGATGGTAGGCAACTGGATCCATTTTTATGTTTCCACTTGCCTTCTCTGTGAATAGACCATTTCTATTCTCTTAATATCACAGTTTTCATCTTCAAATGAAGGTTGAGGATTGTGAAAGTGAGTGAATGCATGTGAAAACGCCATAAAACTAATGACCGGGAGTACTCAGTTTTCCTCTTTGAATCAGATCTCAAGACTTTTGGCTTTATAGATTGGCACTATCAATGCATCTCAAATATTCATTAAATTTTTATTTGATGGTTTTCACACAGAGTTGAAACCCTGTATAATCAGTATCTTAGCAGTGTGGCATGGCTTGGACATTTAAGGTATTAGGTAAGAAGAATGTGAGTCATGTTGTATGTTATTCCTTCTATTTTAACAGTCTCTCTGATATACTTGGGAAGAGGGAAAGCAACTTCCACCATGTGGGGACAGAATTCCAGATTTCACCCTTAGTTTCATTTGATTCATAACAGTGTTCTTCATTATCAGTGAGTGTGCAGCCTCCATGCTCCCCATTAATTCTTTGCAGTACATACCTGGCTAAGGAGGAAGGTAATATCCTCTTACAGGAACAACTTGGTTGAAACTCCAGGCATCTACTTCACCTTCTCTGGTACTGCCATAATAGAAGGTTGGTGTTTTGTTATTGCCAAACATAATAAACATCTAAGGTCCCATTTAACTTTTCCTGGGTTGATTGGGAGAGTACCATAGTTTTCATATGTTTGGGTGGATTAGCTTGGTTATTATTGAAATATTTTCAAGCTTTGAAGCTCACCTGTTTGTCTTGCACTTTGAAAAGAGAAACTAGACTTTTTAATGGGCATTTTAATTTGTGCCCCTTGTATATTTGAATTAACCATCTCTTCAGCCAATTTCTCAAAAATAAAATTCAAAAAGAAAGTCCAGACATATACTCATAAACACATTCTTACTCTGATGGATACACACAAGCACAGTCACAATTTTGTATGCTCAAAACACGATTAACAAAAGGAAAAGAAAATACAAGCAGTCATTAAAGGACAACTATGAACTGCACAGTTCTCCATAACTTGTTTCTAGGCTTAATGTGAGAAGTTATTTTGTAGTTGAATGATTTCACGCTAGTGATATCTTAAATCAGAATGTTTTAAAAGATATACCTTTGTCCTGCATCAGGGGATCTTAGAATATTTTGTATGTAAGACTATTCTGTGATTTGCTAAAATGAAAATTATGTTGTTGGGTAGCAGTATTGAAGACATATTGACCTCTTTAGGCCCTGCAGTTACACATTTGCCTGTTACACTTTAAGCATCCGATTCCATCCTCTGACCTTCTCTTATCAATATTTCTACTTTTTGCCCCAATCTTCTGCATTAACCTCGCTTACAGTTTCTACTTCATTTTTACTATTTTAGGCACCAACTATAAAATAAATAAATAAAGGAAAGAACATTAAATTCATGTACAATGTTTACCTAATGTATTGAGCTATATTCTTTATAAGGCTTGAGAATTAAAGGTACTGATATGTTAAAGCCATATGGGAATTTATCACCAAGGTAACATTTTATGTAACCATGCTTCCCTTGGTAGGACAATTGAGGTACAATTTAATAATATGTTTTCATGAGGGAACAAAAACAGTGGTTTTTTAATATGATATATTTGATGTCCTTATCCATGCAAAGGACTTAGTGGATTAATCACTATGTCCTTAGTCACAAAGGACTAAGTGGATTAATTCTGTTCTTTTTAAGAATGACCTGCCTCTCAAAGAAGAATATGAAAATAAGTTAAAATGGAGTGAGAAGGAATAATCAGTATATGGTAATGAAATGAAAGATGTGATTATATTTAAGGTGAAGTTTCTCAAAGCATGTGAATTTGACTACATAGTAAGATGCCTGAAATCTAAAACAAGGCCATTGGACTTTGTGCTTGAAGTGATAACTAAGGACACCAATTTCAATATTTCTTGCAATTGCTGTAAAATGCTTACCTCTAGAAAACATGATATTATCACCTACATTTAATGAATGTTTTCAGTGAAAGAAAAAGTGTGCTGTGTGGACAAGTTCCTTATCTGCAAAAATATTCCACAGATTTCACTGTCTATTAGCTGCAAGGATGACAATGGTAAACTTAACTTGGTGTTTCCTATGTGGATTACCATAATAAAACAGGGACATGACTTGATGTTGCCACCGCTGTTTAAAGGAATGGCCATGGGGTGGTCCTAAGATGGTGGAGGAATAGGACAGGGATACCACTTTCTCCACCACAAATTTATTGAAAGAACATTTGACACTGAGCAAATTCCACAAAACAGCTTCTAAATGCTGGCAGAGGGCATCAGGCACCCAGAAACACAGCCCATTGTCTTCAGAAGGAGGTAGGAAAAAAATATAAACATAAAAAGAAAGACAAAAGTGGTAGGAATGGAGATCCATCCTGGGAAGTTTCTAAACATCAGGAAACACTCTCACCAGTGAATCATCAGCAAGCCTTGGAACTTCAGAGGGCAATATAAATGGGAGGAAAAATAAATAAATAATTGAAACCCACAGACTACATGCCTAAAGACAACTCCAAGTGGAGAAGCAACACAGAGGCTCACATCTACCACTTGCAAGCAGGGACTGGATAGGGAGGTGAGGGCTGCATTGCTTAGGGAAAGGACTGGGCTGGAATACCCCGAGGGCAATCTGAGGGAACTAACTAGAGAGAGCAACCCAGACTGTGGGATAGCTATCCCACAAAAACCCTAACCTAAGACACTGCCAGGCTTGCTCACAGAACAAAGGACTGAGCAGAGCTAGCTGGCTGTGGAACAGCCAGTGGCCTGCCAGAGATAGGCTGGCAGCCAGAGCCTACAAGGGGTCAAATGTGGCCCCAGAGAGGCATCATCTACCAAACTGCAAACAGGTATCATTGATAACCAAGACTTCTTGGGATTCTGGATGGTCGACATCTGCCAGGAAGGTCACAACCAGAGATCAGCTGACCCAGAAGTGACACACGGCACACCTGAGAAGGCCCACCCATTGTACACCCAGAAAACTGAGTTGCAGGGACTGGGGAGGTGATAAATCTCAGCCCCCACTTGGGGGAGACTGCACTTGCCAAGAACCTGGTCATGTGAGGTGCTTGGGCCTGGGAAGGGCACAAAACGCAAGCCCAACCAAGTCTGCACCTTTGTGGAGTACCATAGAACCTGAACCCATGTGGCTTAGACCTGGGAAGCACATGTAAATCAGGGCCCATCTCAAACAGTTCCAAGCAGAGCAACCTAGAGCCTGAAGAGTGTGGACTGGGAAAGCACACATGCTATGAGCGGGGTAAACGCAGTGTGGCTGAGACACTGTGAACACTCCGCACACATGCCAGTGATGTATGTTTGCAGTGTTCCTCCCTCCCCACAGCACGACTGAACAAATAAGCCTAAAAAAGTGACCAGCACTGCCTCCTTGTGGCAGGGTGGAAATTAGACACTGAAGAGGCCAGCAAACAAAAGAAGCTAAAATAAACAGAGGAACCGCTTTGGAACTGATAGCTGCAATAGAATAAAACCCTGCAGTTAGCACTAACTACATAGGAAAGGGCCTATAGATCTGGAGAAGTGTAAACTGGATTAAGGAACTATCTGAAAATGAGTTAACCCCACATGGTCCACAGCAACACCAGAGAAAGTCCTAGATATACTTTTATAATTTTTTAAATTTTTAAAAATAGTTTAAAAATTTTAAGTCCTCTATTATTCCTTTAATTTTCATTTTTATAACCTACTGTTACTTTGCAAAAACAAGACTATTTTTAAAGCAAACGTCATATATATATATGCATATATATATAAATTCATATATATTATAATTTTGTGACTTTTTTTCTTTAATACTGTATTTTTGAGAATCTAACCTCTACTCTAGATTTTTATCTTTGCTTTTTGGTATTTGTTATTAATTTTGTACATTTAAGAACCAATCTTCAGTACCCATTTTTACTTGGGAGTGAGATTACTGGCTGCATTACTCTCTCTCCCTTTGTACTCTCATTTTTCTCTACCAGGTTGCCTCTGTCTCCTCCCTCCACCCTCTCTTCTCTACTCAACTCTGTGAATCTCTTTGTGTGTTCCAGGCTTGTAGAACAATTAGGGAACTGAATACTGGCTAGATCAGTCTCTCTCCTCTTGATTCCTCCTTTTATCCTCCTGGCCACCTCTGTCTCCTTCCTCTCTCTTCTCTTCTCTGTGTAACTCCATGAACATCTCTGAGAGATCCAGACTATGGAGAGCACATAGAAAAGTGATTACTGACTAACTTGCTTTCTCCCTGTTTGATTCCACCTCTTCTCCTCCTGGTCATTTCTATCTCCCACCTTCCTCTTCTCTTCTCCAGGTATCTCTGTGTACCTCTCCGGGTGTTCCTACTGTGGAGAAACTTTTCATCATTAACCCAGATGTTTTACTACTGGTGCTGTATAGATTAAGAGGTCTTGAGGTTACTGTAAGAATAAGACTGAAAAATAGAGGTGGGAAGCTTAAATCCAAAACCTGAGAACACCAGAAAACTCCTGACTCCAGGGAACATTAATTGATAGGAGCTCATCTAACACCTCCAATCCTACATTGAAACCAAGCAGCACCAAATGGCCAAAGTTCCATAGAGAGACATGCCATGCAAATTCTCCAGCAACACAGGTACATCGCCTTGAACTTCAATACACAGGCTGCCCAAAGTCACACCAAACCAAGCGACACCTCTAAACTCACTATTGGACACTTCATTGCACTCCAGAAATAAGAAATCCAGCTCCACCCAGCAGAACACTGATACAAGCTTCCCTAACCAGGAAACCTTGACAAGCCACCAGTACAACCCCACTCACAGTGAGGAAACTCGACAATAAAGAGAACTCCACAAACTGTCAGAATACAGAAAGGCCACCCCAAACACAGCAATACAAGCAAGATGAAAAGAAAGAGGAATACCGAGCAGATAAAGAAACTGGATAAATGCCCACCAAACAAAACAAAAGAGGAAGAGAGAGGGAATCTACCTGATAAATACTTCCAAATAACAATAGTGAAAATGATTAAAAATCTTGAAAACAAAATGGAATCACAAATAAATAGCCTGGAGACAAGGATTGAGAAGATGCAAGAGAGGTTTAAGTACCTTGAATAAACAAAATTATCTACAATAAATAAAAAAGTCAATATATAATGGATGGTGTAATAAATGAGATTTAAAAAAAAACACTCTGGAGGGAACAAACAGTAGAATAATGAAGGCAGAAGATAGGATAAGCAAGGTAGAAGATAGAATGGTAGAAATAAATGAATCAGAGAGCAAAAAAAGGAAAACAAACTAAAAGAAATGAGGACAATCTCAGAGACCTCTGGGACAATGTTAAATGCCCCAACATTCAAAGCATGGGAGTCCTGGAAGAAGAAGACAAAAAGAAAGACCATGAGAAAATACTTGAGATAAGAGTTGAAAATTTCCCTAATATGGGGAAGAAAATAATCGCCCATGTCCAAGAAACCCAGAGAGTACCAAACAAGATAAACCCAAGGCAAAATACCCCGACATGTATTAATCAAATTAACGAAGGTCAAACACAAAGAACAAATATTAAAAGCAGCAAGGGAAAACCAACATATAACACAGAAGGGGATTCCCATATGGATAACAACTGATCTTTCAATAGAAATTCTTCAGGATAAAAGGAAATGGCAAAATATATTTAAAGTGATTAAAGAAAATAACCTACAGCCCAGATTACTGCACCCAGCAAGGATCTCATTCAAACATGAAGGAGAAGTAAAAAGCTTTACACACAAGCAAAAGCTGAGAGAATTCAGCACTACCAACCCAGCTCTCCAACAAATGTTAAAGGATCTTCTCTAGACAAGAAACACAGAAAGGGTGTATAAACTCGAACCAAAAACAACAAAGTAAATGGGATCATACTTATCAATAATTACCTTAAATGTAAATGGTTGAATGCCCCAACCAAAAGACAAAGACTGGATGAATGGATATAAAAACAAGACCCCTATATATGTTGTATACAGGAGACCCACCTCAAAGCAAGGGACACATACAGACTGACAGTAAAGGGCTGGAAAAAGATATTCCATGCAAAAAGAGACTAAAAGAAAGCAGGAGTAGCAATATTCATATCAGTTAAAATAGAGTTTAAAATAAAGGCTGTGAAAATAGATAAAGAAGAACACTACATAATGATCAAAGGATTGATCCAAGAAGAAGATATAACAATTATAAATATATATGCACCTAACACAGGATCACCGCAATATGTAAGACAACCCCTAACATGTATGAAAGGGGAAATGAACAATAATGCAATAATAGTGGGAGACTTTAATACCGTATTCACACCTATGGACAGATTAACTAAACAGAAAATTAACAAGCAAACACAAACTTTAAATGATACAATAGACCAGATATACCTAATCAATATCTATAGGACATTCCATCCCAAAACAGTGAATTTCACCTTTTTCTCAAGTGCATGTGGAACCTTTTCCAGGATAGATCACATCCTGGGGATAAATGTAGCCTTGGTAAATTAAAAAATTTTGAAATAATTCCAAGCAAATTTTCTGACCACAGTGCAGTGAGATTAGATGTCAATTACAGGGGAAAAACTATCAAAAATTCCAACATATGGAGGCTGAACAACACGCTGCTGAATAACCAACAAATCACAGAAGAAATAAAAAAAGAAATAAAAATATGCATAGAAACAAATGAAAATGAATACACAATAACCCAAAACCTATGGGACACTGTAAAAGCAGTGGTAAGGGGAAAGTTCATAGCAATACAGGCTGACCTTAAGAAACAAGAAAAAAGTCAAATAAATAACCTAACTCTACAGCTAAAGCTACTTGAAAAGGGAGAAATGAAGAACCTCAACATTTGTAGAAGGAAAGAATACAATATTGTAAAGTAATTAACCTCCCATGAAAATCAATAAATTTATTAAAAAAAAATAGGGCAGAAATAAATGCAAAAGAAACAAAAGAGACCACAGCAAAAATCAAGAAAGTCTAAAGCTGGTTCTTTGAGAAGATAAATAAAATTGATAAACCATTAGCTAGACTCATCAGGAAAAATAAAGGGTAAGAATCAAATCAATAAAATTAGAAATGAAAAAGGAGAGACCACAACAGACAAGACAGAAATACAAAGGATCATTAGAGACTACTATCAGCAACTATATGCCAATAAAATGGATAACTTGGAAGAAATGGATAAATTCTTAGAAAAGTACAACTTTCCAAAAGTGAACCAGGAAGAACTAGAAAATCTTAACAGACCCATCACAAGCATAGAAATGGAAACTATAATCAGAAATCTTCCAGCAAACAAAAGCCCAGGACCAGACAGCTTCAAAGCTGAACTCTACCAAGAATTTAGAAAAGAGCTAACACCTATCCTACTTAAACTCTCCCAGAAAATTGCAGAGGAAGGTTAAATTCCAAAGTCACTCTATGACGCAACCATCACCCTAATACCAAAACCTGACAACGATGCCACAAAAAAACAAAATTACAGGCCAATAACACTGATGGACATAGACGCAACAATCCTTAACAAAATTCTAGCAAACAGAATCTAACAACATATTAAAAACATTATACATTATGACCAAGTGGGCTTTATCCCAGGAATGCAAGGATTCTTCAATATTCACAAATCAAAGAATGCAATACACCACATTAAGAAATTGAAACATAAAAACCATATGATTATCTCAATAGATGCAGAGAAAGCCTTTGACAAAATTCAACGTCCATTTATGATAAAAGCCATCCTGAAGGCATGAATAGAAGAAACATACCTCAACATAATAATAGCCACATATATATATATACATATATATAATATATATGCATGTATGTATGTATATGACAAACCCACAGCAAACATTATCCTCACTGGTGAAAAATTGAGAGCATTTCCCCTAAAGTCAGGAACAAGACAAGAGTGCCCACTCTCATTACTACTATTCAATACAGTATTGGTAGTTTTGGCCACAGCACTCAGAACGTAAAAATAAATAAAAGGAATCCAAATTGGAAAAGAAGTAAAACTCTCACTGTTTTCAGATGACATGATCCTATACATTGAAAACGCTAAAGACTCCACCAGAAAATTACTAGAGCTAATAAATGAATAGAGTAAACTTGCAGGATATAAAGTCAACATGCAGAAATCCCTTGCATTTCTATACACTAACAACAAGGAAACAGAAAGAGAAATTAAGGAAACAATTCCATTCACCATTGCAAAGAAAATAATAAAATACTTAGGAATATATCAGATGGGGAAACAGTAGAAACAGTGTCAGACTTTTTTTTTGGGGGGGGGAGGGGGCTCCAAAATCACTGCAAATGGTGACTGCAGCCATGAAATTAAAAGATGCTTACTCCTTGGAAGAAAAGTTATGACCAACCTACATAGTATATTCAGAAGCAGAGACATTATTTTGCCGACTAAAGTCTGTCTAGTCAAGGCTATAGTTTTTCCAGTGGTCATGTATGGATGTGAGAGTTGGACTGTGAAGAAGGCTGAGCACCGAAGAATTGATGCTTTTGAACTTCGGTGTTGGAGAAGACTCTTGAGAGCCCCTTGAACTGCAAGGAGATCCAACCAGTCCATTCTGAAGGAGATCAATCCTGGGATTTCTTTGGAACATATGGTGCTAAAGCTGAAGCTCCAGTACTTTGGCCACCTCATGTGAAGAGTTGACTCATTGGAAAAGACTCTGATGCTGGGAGGGATTGGGGGCAGAAGGAGAAGGGGACGACTGAGGATGAGATGGCTGGATAGTATCACGAACTCGATGGACATCAGTCTAAGTGAACTCCAGGAGTTGGTGATGGACAGGGAGGCCTGGCATGCTGCGATTCTTGGGGTCACAGAGTCGGACACTACTGAGTGACTGAACTGAACTGAACTGACATCTACCCAAAGAAACAAGACATATATAAATAATAAAACTATATAACACCAGTGAAATAATTCAAAAAAGACTGAAATCAATGGAGAAATAGGCTGTGTTCATGAATCAGAAGAAAGAATATAGTGAAAATGAGTAAAATACCCAAAGCAATCTATAGATTCAATGCAATCCCTATCAAGCTACCAATGGTATTTTCCACAGAACTAGAACTAATAATTTAACAATTTGTATGGACATACAAAAAACCTTGAGTACCCAAAATAATATTGAGAAAGAAAAATGAAACTGGAGGAATAAGCCTGCCTGACTTCAGACTCTACTACAAAGACACAGTCATCAAAACAGCATGATACTGGCACAAATACAGAAATATAGATCAATGGAACAAAATAGAAAGCTCAGTGATAAATCCACACACCTATGCACACCTTATATTCGACAAAGGAGTAAGATTATACAATGGAGAAAAGATAATCTCTTTAACAAATGATGCTAGGGAAACTGGCCAACCACTTGTAATAAAATGAAACTAGAACACTTTCTAACACCATACACAAAAATAAACTCCAAATGGATTAAAGATCTAAATATAAGACCAGACATTTTAAAAGTCCTAGAAGAAAACATAGGCAAAACCCTCTCTGACATAAATCACAGGAGGATCCTCTATGACACACCTCCGAGAATATTAAAAATAAAACCAAAAACACACAAATGGGACCTAATTAAAAATAAAAGCTGCACAACAAAGGAACTATTAGCAAAGTGAAAAAGACAGCCTTCAGCATGGGAAAAGAAAAATAATAGCAAATGAAGCCACTGACAAGGAATTAATTTCAATAACATACAAGCAACTCCTGAAGCTCAGTTCAAGAAAAATAAATGACCCAATCAAAAAATGGGCCAACGAACTAAACAGATATTTCTCCAAAGTAGACATACAGATGGCTAACAGACACATGAAAAGATGATAAATGTCACTCATGATCAGAGAAATAAAAATCAAAACCACAAAGAGGTACCACTTCACACCAGTCAAAATGGCTACTATACAAAAGTATACAAACAATAAATGCTGGAGATGGTTTGGAGAAAAGGGGAAACCTCTCACGTTGTTGGTGGAAATGCAAACAAGTACAGCCACATTGGAGAACAGTGTGGAGATTCTTTAAAAAACTGGAAATAGAATTGCCATATGACCCAGCAATTCTATGGCTGGGCAGACACATCAAGGAAAGCAGAATTGAAAGAGACATGTGTACCCCAGTGTTCATCACAGCATTGTATAATAGCCAGGACATGGAAGCAACCTAGTTGTCCATCAGGAGACCAATGGATAAGAAACCTGTGGTACATGTACACAATGAAATATTACTCAGCCATCAAAAAGAATACATTTGAAACAGTTCTGAGGTGGATGAAACTGGAGCCTATTATACAGAGTGAAGTAAGCCACAAAGAAAAAAAAAAAAAAACCAATACAGTATACTAATGCATATATATGGAATTTAGAACGATGGTAACGATAACCCTTTATGTGAGACAGCAAAAGAGACACAGATGTATAGAACAGTCTTTTGGACTCTGTGGGAGAGGTTCAGGGTGAGATGGTTTGGGAGAATGTCATTGAAACATGTATATTATCTATGTGAAAAAAATAACCAATCCAGGTTCGATGCATGATACAGGGTATTTGGGGTTGGTGCACTGGGATGACCCAGGGGGATGGGATGGGGCGGGAGGTGGGAAAGTGGTTCAGGATGGGGAACACATGTACACCTGTGGTGAATTCATGTCAATATATGGCAAAACTAATACAATATAGTAATTAGTCTCCAATTAAAATAAATAAATTTATATTAAAGAAATGGCCACAAATTTGCAATTGCCAAGATTTCTAGGTAGTGTTCATGACAATCTGGATAGTCCATCAGGCAGACACTCTGTTCAGAGTATTTCATTGTGAAATATAAGGATTAGCCATTGATTTTGACCCCTGCTTACTCCATGACTTTTCTAAATGATTAAATTGAATAATACCTTTATTTAAATTCATATCTCTATAAGTACTAATGAATTTTAGGGAAATGGAGCCTGAAACAACATGCTTAGAATGAGTTCTAAAAGACTGTTAATTTCATAAGAGCAGCAATCATTTTATAATTTGAATGACCACATGTGACATTCATGTAAATTTAATAAATATTTATCAACTTGGAAAAAATTCTCAGTTAATAAGAAAGGTTAATGATGATGATAGTGCAGGTTATGGGAAATTGTTGAGTAATGTCTATAGCATTTGATTCGTTATTACATTTCTTTATGATAATTCAGTAAGTTCTTAAAATGTGTCATTTTCCGGCTCTAAGTTTTAGCTGATGTGAAAGATACATAAAGAAAAGAGGGTAGACCCAAAACACATCGAAGACCTGATATCTGTGTTTATCTTGATAGGAGGGCAAACAGAGGTTCCTTCCAACACTAAGAAGGAGTTGAGACAAAATTGTGAGGTGGGGTTTAGCATGACTGAAAGTAGTTTGTGTGATTGTAGCTCCAGAAGCACAGTGTAACAGAAAGATAATGAAACAACCAAGGAAACAGATACCATGTCTTCAAATAACTTGTTAACCATGTTGAGATGCTGCAATCACCACAAGGAATTTATTCTGTCTCTGTGGGAACACATAATCAACATCTAAATATGCATTAGGAAATATAGGGTGGAATCTTGGTGGGAGGAAATAAAGGCATGCCTTAAGGAGAGCAGTTTAAAAATGACCCCATATAATACCACTTGCAAAATACCTATCTTGTGCTGACCATGGGCCAATCATTGACTACATCATATTATCTTTGATATCCCAGTGATGGTATGATGGTGATGATGATTTTGGATATGCTACAACATCTATATTTTCAAGTATGAAATGAATTTCTATAATGAAGACAATCTGTCTAACCTCTTAAGACTCTATCCAATAACTCATAGACTATGGTATAACTGAGAATGATCTAAAGTATGTACTCTGTATTTGCATTTTTAAATTTTATTCATATCTCTACCTTCTCCCATACGATCCTAATTTATACACCCATTCATTTCAGCAGGGATGATTTCAGAAGTTACTTTTATATCCATTACCTCTTTTCCCATTGTTCTCATTTCCTTGCTTACAAATGATTAGCTGTCATTTACCTAGGATGCATAAAGAATGTTTCCTTGAACTACACAGTTTATAAAACAATACAGTAAAATAGACATTGAAATAAAGCCTCATTTTACTCTTGTTTCAAAATAGAAAATGAAACTACTTGAAGATGAACATGTAACGAAATGAAACTAAGGAAGATGAACATGTAACTTTATTGTTCATATACGAGAACAGTAGGAATTTGTTGACATATCCAACCATAAATTTTGCTCTTCTTTATGCTGCATAATCTGATACTTATTTGATAGATCTGATTTAATTAGGATGGTTTTCATATAATGAAGATTTTTGATGAGTTGACCTTGAAAGAGAGGAGGAAGATGTATCATGGATCCTTGGCACTGGGGACCATGAGTTTCCTCTCTGTTGCAGGTTAGGAAAAGGACTGTCATGGGCTGTCATATAGCTGTACCTAAATGGAAATTTATAAGGATGCACCATCAGTCCAACATAACTGCTCTGTAAGGGAGATACAATGTGGTTCTGAGAAGTACAAGTAGTTGTAGTAGCAAAGTTCTCCATGAGGCCATTTGCTTGAGTGTAGCTACGGTGTGAGAGCCGATTAAAAATATTTAACTGATTTAGAACAGTGGGTTGATCCATCACAATCTTTTCTGTTTGTCTAACTGATGTTGACGGGGAAGGAAAATCACACGGAGATAAGGCACTTGTATTAGCGATGGTCTGCCTGGTATAAGGCTTTAGTAAGAAAGGCACGCTTAAACTTGTGGAGGCTGAAAATGCACTCTCCCCACTAGTTTCAGGAAGAGAACTAGAGTTACAATTATCTATGTTGCCCCTTGCTTTAACATTCTTCTTCTTGTAATCTTGATTTAATGAAGCTATTGGAGAGACATTTTTAATCCCAATTCTTCTTTTCATTCTTAATAAAAGTTGGGGATAGCCTTTTTTGAAATTTGGATTATGATAGATCTGTAACTAAAATCCAAGGAGAAAATTATTTAGTTTCTTTATAAGCCAAGGTAAAACTGACAAGGAAAGCTAAACCATAAAAATATATTTTTTTAATGATACAAATTAAATAGAATCAAATAAAACACCTCCATTAGCAGTTTTAACACCTTACATGTTAGAAACAATGATGATCCTAAAGTAAAAATATAGTTAACAACCTAGATGTCCATCAGCAGATGAATGGATAAGAAAGCTGTGGTACATATACACAATGGAGTATTACCCAGCCATTAAAAAGAATTCATTTGAATCAGTTCTGATGAGATGGGTGAAATTGGAGCCAATTATACAGAGTGAAGTAAGCCAGAAAGAAAAACACCAATACAGTATACTAACACATATATATGGAATTTAGGAAGATGGCAATGACGACCCTGTATGCAAGACAGGAAAAAAGACACAGATGTGTATACCAGACTTTTGGACTCAGAGGGAGAGGGAGAGGGTGGGATGATTTGGGAGAATGGGAATTCTAACATGTACACTGTCATGTAAGAATTGAATCGCCAGTCCATGTCTGACGTAGGGTGCAGCGTGCTTGGGGCTGGTGCATGGGGATGACCCAGAGAGATGTTGTGGGGCAGGAGGTGGGAGGGGGGTTCATGTTTGGGAACGCATGTAAGAATTAAAGATTTTAAAATTAAAAAAAAAATAAAAAATTAAAAAAAATAAAAAAATACAGTATATACAGTAAATACCAAGTAAAAATATGTTGTAAACATATACAGTAAATCCTACTTTAATTAGCTTCAGGACTTGTATCCAGTTTCAAGTTGCTATGAATGTTTGTTAAATATTAAATATTTTAACCTCCAGCTGTTCTCAACTTCAAAAATAAAACTTTTTAAAGAATTATCTCAATTTTAAATTTTTTAGCTACATACGTGAACATGCTGCTTTCGAGGTCACATAATCTTACGTATTGCCAATAATAAGTGAAAATTTTGGATTACCTTGCTCAAAACAGAGACATTGCTTTTTTCTTCCAGAAAGTCAGCTAGTGAAGCAGATCTTTGAAAAGTGTGTTGCTTTTTTTTAAACCCATAAAGGTTAAGCTGTCGAACTAAACTTTTCATACTATCAGTTTCAAATATTCTCAAAGGGGCCCTTCTTTCCAAGACTTCTTTCTTAAAGGCTTCTTCATGGATCACTATAGAAGTGCCACTCTCATCCCACCAAATAGATTTAAACTGATCGCTTTCAACTAGCTTCCAAAGTTTTTGAGGAAAAGTTAGTGAAAGAAAATCGTTCAATTCATCTGTTTCAGAGACAGAAAATTTGTATCGTGGCATTTTTATCACAACTTCCTCAAACAAAGCCTGAAAAGCATTTTCTTCAATCATAGATCTCAAAACTGAGTCCTCAGTAAGTGTGTAATCACACAAAGGAGATTTAATGGTTTCTGAACCACTTGATTCAACTTTAGGAAGCATATCTTGAATTTCTGAAGGAATATGTGCCATCTCAAAGAAATCTTTCTTCAAATATTTCCTTATTTGTTTGATTTTACACACTGCAACTTCTAATGGTGCTTGACTGGCCTACAGAGATAAACTCTCTAGACCATCACAATGGTTCTCAAAGTCAAAAAGCTGTGACATCACAAAGTCACTGGTCTCCTAGCAATTGAAGGGTAGCTATGACATCACAAAGTCGCTAGTCTCCTAGCAATTGAAAGTTAATGTTAAACCAGTGTTTACTTTTGTATCAGTTTAAAATACAGGTTGCTTACATTAATAGTAACCAAAAATATAAAACCCGCAAAATCTCATTCCTAAAGACTTTTTACACAGAAAAATCACATCAATAAATCTACTCGGTTTCTGAAATAAAAGTGATTTATCACCTTTCTATACTGTTACCAAACCAAACTTGGGTCTGCTTGCTTCTGTGCAATAATGTCAATCAACTGACTGTGGGTTGCAGTGAAAGCAAGTGAAGTGTTTACTGTAGGACTGAGCAAGGCATCCTAGCAGCTAGTGCTTAAAAGACCCACACTCCCAAAATGGTTTCAGGGGAAGGATTTTAACAACAGAGTGATGGTGGGCCATGGGGTATATGATTAGTTTAGGATATTCTACTAATGGCCTGTTACTGAGGATATTGGGAGATAACATCATTGACTGGCTAGTTCAAAATACTCTATGGTCTACATACTTAAATTTCAGCTTGGCTGGGGATTTAGCATCTCTGAAACTGTTCACAGGATATTGTTCAGAATATTATCTATGGCGCTAGAGAAGGAAGAAAAGATCCTTGACTTTGCTTAATGGCTAAATCATTATTAATTTATATTGCTTCATTATTTTCCTTTGTTTCTGCCTTTTCTAACTTCTCAGATTAAAATTCCTCTTGGAACACAGGGAGGCCTACAATCTCTTACCTCTCTCTCCCTCTTTTAATACTTTTCAATCTTTAGAAGAGAATACTTAGAACAAGAAAGAAAATAAAGTGTTTGATTTAGGTTTATTATAAATGTGACATAAAAATCTCAGTTGCAGGTTTGATTTCTGTTTCAATTCTGCAGCTCTTGGAGTGTTTGAATCAACAACAACTTTGACAATTGCCTGTTGAAATGGAGCTCAGAGTTGGAAATAATCCTGAGATCTAAGCTAGTTATCAATATTATCTTTTATGCAAACAATATATCTATTTTTGTCATTAAAATTGGACAAACACTTGAAAATTGGTAGATGTTTATTAAAAGGAAAGAAGTAAGTGACATAAGAGTCCTCATATTTTCGATGCATCCAAGAAAACACATTTTGTAGTATTTCCACTTTACATATATTCAATAACCAAGTAGGCTTTTGAATCATTCTACTTTTGGGTTTTAATTATGTCCATTGCCCTTATACCTAACAGGAATTATAAACCATTGTTTTCTTTTTTATACTCACACACATATATGTGTATGTGTGTATGTGTATATATATATATATATATATATATATATCCCATATATATGTGTATATATATATGTATGTATGTATGTATGTGTGTATATATATATACAAATGTCAAAATATAATTTTAGGCAACTTTCTTTAGTTGGCCAAACACGTTGCTTGCCACCAAGGTTATAAATGAACTGCTTGGGAAGACCAGTTCAGTTCAGTCCCTCAGTTGTGTCCGACTCTTTGCAACCCCATGAATCACAGCATGCCAGGCCTCCCTGTCCATCACCAACTCCCAGAGTTCACTCAGACCCACATCCGTCAAGTCAGTGATGCCATCCAGCCATTTCATCCACTTTCGTCCCCTTCTCCTCCTGCCTCCAATCCTTCCCAGCATCAAAGCATTTTCCAATGAGTCAACTCTTTGCATGAGGTGGCCAAAGTATTGGAGCTTCAGCTTTAGCCTCATTCCTTCCAAAGAAATCCCAGGGCTGATCTCCTTCAGTATGAACTGGTTGGATCTCCTAGCAGTCCAAGGGACTCTCGAGAGTCTTCTCCAACACCAAAGTTCAAAAGCATCGATGTTTTGGTGCTCAGCCTTCTTCACAGTCCAACTCTCACATCCATACATGACCACAGGAAAAATCATGGCCTTGTATTACTTAATTATTTTCTGGCTGAATAATTCAGATCCTGTTGCTGAAAGGCTCTCCCTTAATCTAGCTCATCTTCCACTATTCTTTCTGTGATAAGAGATGAAATCTGAAGGAAGTTAATACGGCCACAATAGGGAAGCCGAGATGTGCCTGCAAACAGGACTCTCTGCTTGGGTGGAACGTGCTTGCAAACAAGATGTTCTGCCAAGGAGTCTGGACACAGCCTTGAGTTTAATGGTCCCTTGCAAACGAGGGAACATTCCCTTCCTGTGATAAGGAGGAAAAAAGGGCTCTGGACAGACTCTGCAGTAAACAGGAATTTCACTGCCTTTTGCTGTACGATAACATGTATGCACATGCGCTGTACTGAGAAGGCTTAGTCATGCAGTCTGGAATCCTGCCAATGGGGCTTTATAAAAATAAACCGCAGCTTCTTTGTGCAGTTCTTTTCCTCTGGCCGGAGTTGTGTCTTTGTCTGTTTCTTGTGTGTGTGTCTTATCTTTGTGTCATTTCGTTCACAACAAAAATCACAACTCTAAGTTACTTAAAGATATTGTTCTAAGACAGCTGTTGCTATCCTGATGTTGGATACAATTTTAAACATTAGAGTCTGCAGTAACATAGGAACATGTCTGAACCACATGTACAATGATCAGCTAACAGGACTTGGGTTAACAACTACCCATTAATGGGTAAAACAGATGAACAGTGCACTGTTCACAGATCATAATCAGGCTCTTCTGGCTAGCTGAACATTAAAATTATATGATACATACATCTGAGTCACTTGACCATAATTCACTATGTAACTTTTCTGATGACTTTAAACTGATACCATATATTTCAATATAAATCATTGATAATCAAAATTTCTCTCCTTTCATCCCATAGTAGTTCACCTTCCTGCCCCCTCTCCGCATCATATCCTTTGGATCTTTTCCTTCTTTGTATTTCCATAATTTCTACGTTAGAGAAAATCTAACTAGATAACATGAACAGGCTCAATATGTTATGTTAATGGGGAAATATTTTATAGTCTGTTTTTATCAACATTTTACCCAATTGTCACATAAACATTGCAAAAATACTTCCAACTGGAAACTTAAAGCTAGCAGTATAATATATAATGAGTAACTATCATCTTAGAATACTCTTAGAAAATATTTTCTTAACCTAAACACTGAGGGTTTAGGATAAGAAACCCCACGTCCAAGGTAAGAGAAACCCAAGTAAGATGGTAGGTGTTGCCCCAGTACAACCAGGAGAAACATATCAAACTCATATTGAGAGTCATTCTGCAAAATACCTGTCCCTGAAGGAGGCCTTAAAATTGTCAAAAGTCATTAAAAGTAAGGAAAGTTTAAGAATCTGCTATAGACCAGAGTCGGAGAAGGCAATGGCACCCCACTCCAGTACTCTTGCCTGGGAAATTCCATGGACAG
This sequence comes from Capra hircus, assembly GCF_001704415.2. Classification (NCBI taxonomy): domain Eukaryota; kingdom Metazoa; phylum Chordata; class Mammalia; order Artiodactyla; family Bovidae; genus Capra; species Capra hircus. The sequence continues at coordinate 95,713 of NW_017190096.1, forward strand.
AGGAGCCTGGTGGGCTGCAGTCCATGGAGTAGCTGAGTTGGACATGACTGAGTGACTTCCCTTTCACTTTTCACTTTCATGCATTGGAGAAGGAAATAGCAACCCACTCCAGTGTTCTTGCCTGGAGAATCCCAGGGATGGGGGAGACTGGTGGGCTTCTGCCTGTGGGGTCGCACAGAGTCAGACACAACTGAAGTGACTTAGTAGCAGCAGCAGTAGAGACCATAGTAAGCTAAGGGAGGTATCTGTAGCTTTTGGGTATATATCCTTATGTAGTTTGGTATCCTATATGGGAATATGAAAGTGGAAAATAATATTTGTGGAAAAACTGGTAAATCTAAATGAAACTTGGACCTTAGTTAAAGGTAATGTACTAAAAAATGCTGGAATAATTGTTAGGCTTAAAGGAGGTAATTTCACATATTTACATTTAAGACATTCCAATTATTGTCTCTGCATCACATCCACTTCATTTTGACTTCACTGGAATGGAAATCTAAACTATGGTACACTTAACTGAATGGAAATCTTCAAATACAAAAAAAAAGCAATAATATTTAGACTGTGTGATCTGTGATAATGCAAGAATGAGAAATTGACAAAGAAACATCTTTTAAAAGGCAATTCATTTGGAAAATAACAATAATTATATTATACATAATATATATCTCCATGGAATTTTCAGGCAATACTACTGGAGCAGATTGCCATTATTTTCTCCAGGGGATCTTCCTGAACCAGGATCGAACCTGGGCCTCTTGTGTCTCCTGCATTGGCTGGAAAGTTCTTTATCATTTGAGTAAACAGAAAAGCCCATACAATATACAATTTTTTGTCTTAAGAAGAGAATTTTAGGATATACATAGAAGTGAATGATAATGAATATACTATTCAGCAAAAATTGTGGGACACAGTTTAATTGATATGGGTAAATGATGGAAATAGTGACAGACTTCATTTTCTTGGGGTCTGAAATGATTGTGGATGGTGTCTGTAGCCATGAAATTAAAAGATATTTGCCACTTGGAATAAAAGCTATGACATACCTAGACAGCATATTAAAAATCAGAGACATTACTTTGCTGACAAATTCGGTCTAGTCAAAGCTATAGTTTTTCCAGCAGTCATGTATGGATGTGACAATTAGATCATAAAGAAGGCTGAGTGCTGAAGATTTTATGCTTTTGAACTGTGGTGTTGGAGAAGACTCTTGAGAGTCCCTTGGACAACAAGGAGATCCAACCAGTCACTCCTAAGGGAAATCAACTCTGAATATTCACTGGAAGGACTGATGCTGTAGCTGAAGATCCAATAGTGTGGCCACCTGATGTGAAAAGCCAAATCTTTGGAAAAGACCTTGATGCTGGGAAAGATGGCAGGCAAGAGAAGAAGTGGGCAGCAAAGGATGAGATGCTTGGATGGTATCAGCAACTCAATGGACCTGAGTTTGAGCAAACCCCAGGAGACAGTGAAGGACAGGGAAGCCTGGTGTGCTGCATGCAGTCCATGGGGTTCCAAAGAGTCCAACATGACTGAGACACTGAACAACAGAAACAAACTAGGGTAAATTTATAGCATTACATATATGAGAAACGAGAGTTACAAATAACTGTTTCAAAAAGTTGTGAAGATGAGCAACAGAAAATTTTGATAGCGATAAGAAGAAATGAAATTCAAAAAGAATGAAAAATGAATACAACAGAGAAGAAAATATTGTAACAAAACCAAACTTTATTCCCACATATGACTACTAGGAGACTTCCAGCAGAACAGAGCATTAAAAAAGACTCTGGAAAGGGCCAAAAAGGAAATACTTGAGGCTTTGTGAATACGATCTTTGGTGATTAATCAAATTTGCAGCCATAGACAATAACCAAAAGAACTGGTAAATCCCTTTTCCAACTTTATGGACTCTGAAAATTGAATTTCAAATAATTTTAATGTCAAAAAATAATATTCTTTTTGGCATTCCTCAGCCATTAAAAAGCGTAAGGCTCTAAAATTAAAAACAAAAAAAAAGAATAAGTAAAGTTCATTCTCAGCTCACTATAGGCTGCACAAAAACAGCGGCAAGCAGTCCTACATTGATCCAAATGGAATTGTGAGAGGAGGGACTTCAAGATCTAGGTGTATGGTCAAGTTCCTTAAGCAAGGGGCAGGTCACCCCAGAGGGCTGTGAGTGCTGGACACCATCACTGGACTCCCCTGGTAGTCCACAGGCCCCGAGGCCCCTTTAGTCTGGGCTGGCACTGCTCTCTGGCAGCCTTCCTGCCCCAGGGTTGGGACAGCCATATTGGGGGAAGGGCCTGTTGGGCCCCCAGCTCCCACCCATGTCTCCTGTGGAACATAATTTATTTAAGCACACAAATACAAATCTTCACAGCAGGTCTGTGACTCAGGCCCGACTTGGCTCTGCATCTAGGAACAGTCAGGTGGGTGAAGCAAAAAAATCAATCTAGTGGCCTATTCACTGCCATGGAGCCTTAGTCATTTTCCTGTTTCCTCTGCCTCTCCTCAGACTCCAGAGCTGCCCCTGTCCTTGGGGGTCAGAGATTTAGGCCTTTGGTTCTTTGGGAAGTTGGCAGATGAGGTATTTGTTTGTTTGTTTGTTACTGAGAGAAGGGAGGTGTGAAGAAGAAGCTCAGGGAACAGGAGTTCAATCATTTGCTCTGATTGACTGAGATAGCTGGTCAGCATCCGTCGAGTAGGATCATGTAGGGCCTGGTGTATAGAACATTCCCAGAACACATGACTCACCCTGACCTTTCCCTCTGCCCGCCTCCAGAATGTGACCTTCTCCTCCCTGGGAAGTCTCAAGTGCTCAGGTCTTCAGTGTGCCCCTGAGGTAAGGTGACAGACAACTTTACAATAAGGAACAAAGGTGTGTCTTTCTTTCCTTCCATTTTCCTCCTTTCCTTCATGGGCTGACACCGTTGCTTTTGAGAGAGAGTTCTCCTAATTGGTGAATAGCTGACCCTGATTGGTGGGGGGGGGGGGTTACTTCAGGGAAATCACGGATTCAGGTCACTCTGAAGCTGTCTGTGTTACAACCTTAAAAACAAGCAGGGAAGCTGGTGGCTTGCTTTCTCCTGCCTTCTTGAAAGAAAAAAAGTAAGAGCACCATGGGTTTTAAGCTGTGTAGAGCTGACTCCTACCAGTTGGTGAGCCTAAAATAGGGAAATGCACATATCCTAAGGTTTTAGCTACAAATTCAAAGTAATGAAAGTGTGGGAGCTCCTTGGTGGCCTTGTGGTTAGGATTCTGGGCTTTCACTACAATGGTCTGGATTCAATCTCTGGTCAAGCAACTGGGATCTCACAAGCCAAGGAGCATGGCCAAATGAATAAATGAATAGAGTGGTTCATTCAGAGAAAATGTGCTGTGATTTAACATATTTACATGGGATTACTTGCTCATTCCTGTATCCTTAAGGAGTTTATTTCATTAAGTAATTGAACTCCACTGGATGGGGGTGGGGGACCATCTGAGTTCATTTCATGCCAGTAAACAAGATCACAGGTAGCTTTATGCCCAGCAACTTTGCCTATAGCTGTGTTGTATTTGTATTGGCCTAACAGCTCTATTGCTGGTACAGCTTTGAACTTCACAGCATATCAATGTTGCCATGTTTTGTTTTGGTTACACTACGTGGCTTCATAGGATATTAGTTCCCCAACCAGGGATCAAACACAGGATCCTGGTAGTGAGAGGGCTGGGTCCTAACCACTGGACTGCCAGACAACTCCTGTTATTAGGTGTTTTGGTTTGTTTTGTGTTTTTAAATTTTTGCCATATTTGTAGGAGAGCTCTTCTGTGTGTAAGTAAGATGCTAATGATATTATAACTCGAAATGTTTGTGTTGCATATATTACCTCAAAATTGAATAGTTTGAAAGAACTTACATTTGTTATTTCTTCATCTAGAGTCCAGTTGGGTAGTTTAGCCTCAGGGTCTCTCCTGAGTTTGTAGTCAAGCTTTTCTCCGGTTTGGCAACCTCTGATGACTTGGCTTGTTGAATCTAAGCTCTCTCACTTGGCTGTACTCATGAGGCCTCAGTTCCTCCTCTGGGGCCTCTCCAAGGGGCTGCTTATGTGAAGGCTGCTCTCTTCTCACAGAATTAGTGATTCGGTAAAAAACTTGCCCCCAGTATAAAGTGAAGAGTCTTTTTTCAGATGTTACACATCTTCACTTCTGTATTTGCTTAGTCTCACAGGTCAACCCTGTGATAGATTGAGAGAGAACTACACAGGGGTGGGAATATCAGCAGATGTGATTCACTTGGGGTCATCTTGAAGGCTGTCTACCATACCCATTAATCCACCATGCCAACCTTTCTACATATGATCTCAGTTATGTTACTATGAGTGAATTATTTGGCTTGTGTACACTTCTTGTGTGCTGCTGCTGCTGTTGCTAAGTCACTTCAGTCTTGTCCAACTCTGTGCGACCCCATAGATATCTGCCCACCAGGCTCCTCTGTCCCTGGAATTCTCCAGGCTAGAACAATGGAGTGAGTTGTCATTTCCTTCTCCAATGCATGAAAGTGAAAAGTGAAAGTGAAGTCACTCAGTCATGTCTGACCCTCAATGACCCCATGTACTGCAGTTTCTGCACAATTCTTGTTTATTCAGTGATATTCTAGCAAGTCTCTTTGTTTTGGATTAAGTTTTCTGTTTCTCTAGACGGTTCCCATCAGCAAACAGACTGACGATAATATCACCTTTCGTTAAAAATCTGTCATTTGGGGACACATCCTGCTTCTGCTTCTTATATATCATATTTGCTTACTATAGACTTCCACAGAGTTGTTTGTAGAACTTGTTACCTCCAATTCTTTCATTTTCCTTTAAATCCACTCTTGTAAAGGTCACCAGTGAATTCCAAATGTTTACCTCAGTGGTCAATTTTAGTTTTTATTTTATTTAATTTATTGGCAGCTTTTATCAGAGTAGTTATTTTCCTCTTTCCAGCAAAAAAAAAAAGAAAAAGAAAAATTTCACTTGGATTACAGAATGCTTCTCTTTCCTACTTCTCTTCTACCTACAGTTCTCCCAAATACAGTGTATGACCTTTGTGTCTGGCTTTATTCAGATATCATATTTTCTTTTTAAATATTTATTTATTTAGCTATGTGACATGTGGGATCTTAGTTCCCAGCCCAGGGATGGAAACTGTGCAGACTCTTAAACACTGGATCTCCAGGGAAGTCCCCTAGTTTGTGTATTTTCAAGATTCATCCATTTCATGGAAGTATAACAGTGCATTTTTTTTTAATGGTTACATAGAAAGCATCACTAAGAACAAAGCTAGTGGAGGTGATGGAATTCCAGTTGAGCTATCGCAAATCCTGAAAAATGATGCTGTGAAAGTGCTGCACTCAATATGCCAACAAATTTGGAAAACTCAGCAGTGGCCACAGGACTGGAAAAGGTCAGTTTTCATTCCAATCTCAAAGAAAGGCAATGGTAAAGAATGCTCAAAGTACTGCACAATTGCACTCATCTCACACTCTAGTAAAGTAATGCTCAAAATTGTCCAAACCAGGCTTCAGAAATACGTGAACCATGAACTTTCTGATGTCCAAGCTGGTTTAAGAAAGGCAGAGGAACCAGAGATCAAATTGCCAGCATCCGCTGGATCATGGAAAAAGCAAGAGAGTTCCAGAAAAACATCTATTTCTGCTTTATTGACTATGCCAAAGCCTTTGACTAAGTGGATCACAATAAACTGTGTAAAATTCTGAAAGAGATGGGAATACCAGACCTGACGTGCCTCTTGAGAAATCTGTATGCAGGCCAGGAAGCAATAGTTAGAAATGGACATGGAACAAAAGACTGGTTCCAAATAGGAAAAGGAGTACGTCAAGGCTGTATATTGTCACACTGCTTATTTAACTTCTATGCAGAATACATCGTGAGAAACGCTGGACAGGAAGAAACACCAGCTGGAATCAAGATTGCTGGGAGAAATATCAATAACCTCAGATATGCAGATGACACCATTGTTATGGCAGAAAGTGAAGAGGAACTAAAAAGCCTCTTGATGAAAGTAAAAGAAGATAGTGAAAAAGTTGGCTTAAAGCTCAACATACAGAAAAAGAAGATCATGGCATCCGGTCCCATCACTTCATAGGAAATAGATGGGGAGAAGGTGGAAACAGTGCCAGACTTTATTTTGGGGGGGCTCCAAAATCACTGCAGATGGTGATTGCAGCCATAAAATTAAAAGACGCTTACTCCTTAGATGAAAAATTATGAGCAACCTCAATAGCATATTCAAAAGCAGAGACATTACTTTGCTGACTAACTTCTGTCTAGTCAAGGCTATGGTTTTTCCAGTGGTCATGTATGGATGTGAGAATTGGACTGTGAAGAAGGCTGAGCACTGAAGAATTGATGCTTTTGAACTGTGGTGTTGGAGAATACTCTTGAGAGTCCCATGGACTACAAGGAGATCCAACCAGTCCATTCTGAAGGAGATCAACCCTAGGATTTCTTTGGAATGAATGATGCTAAAGCTGAAACTCCAGTACTTTGGCCACATCGTGAGAAGAGCTGACTTATTGGAAAAGACTTTGATGCTGGGAGGGATTGAGGGCAGGAGAAGGGGACGACTGAGGATGAGGTGGCTGGATAGCATCACTGACTCGATGGACCCGAGTCTGAGTGAACTCCAGCAGTTGGTGATGCACAGGGGTCCTGGTGTGCTGCAATTCATGGGGTCGCAAAGATTCGGACACAACTGAGCCACTGAACTGAACTGAACTGAATTGATGGTATATGAATATGGCTTATGGCTTACATGAGATTCATGGTGAGCATATACCACAGTTTATTTATCCATTCATTCAATTAATGAATATTATTTGGATGATGTACTCTTTTTGGCTATTGTCAGTAATGTTCCTGTGAACATTGTTTTTGCATGGACTTTACATTTTTAGTTTTTATGGATATATACAAAACAGTGAAATTGCTGGATCATACGGCTACACTACATTTAATTTTTGAGGTACTGACAAAAACTTTTTCAAAGTGGATGTACCATTTTACAGCAATTAAATCAACAATATATGAACATTCCTTGTATCCACGTCCTCTTCAGCACTTGTTATTATTCCTCTTTTTTATTATAGCCAAGCTAATGGGTGTGAGATAGTATCTCACTGAGACTATTTACATTTTTCTAATCATGTTAAGCAGTATTTTGTGTGTGTATGTGATTGTTGGTCATTTGTATATCATCTTTGGTGAAATTTCTATTCAAATTATTTTCCTGGTTGTTAAAATTTGTTTTTTCTTTAATAGTTGTAAAAATCATGTAACTTAAATTTTACCATTTTAGCCATTTTTACATGCTAAGAATTTCACACACTTTCATCAGCCTTTATGGAGAAGGAAAGGGCAAACCACTCCAGTATTCTTGCCTGGAGAATCTTGTGAACATAGGAGCCTGGTGGGCTACAGTCCATGGCAAAGTGTTGGGCACTCCTGAGCAACTAACACACAGACACACACATAGTCAAAGTGTTGTTTTGTTGTTGCTGTCATTGTTTTAGCTGTGCTTTGCATCTTGCATGATAATTCCCTGGTGGAGGATCATTCCCAGGCACATGGAATCCTAACTTCTGAACTTCCAGGGAATTCCTTATCACATTGTTCTGAAATATCTCTACACCTTTTCATCTTGCAAAATTGAAACTCTCTACCCATCACCTTTCCCATTAAACTACAACTCCTCTTTTCTCCTCTGTTTTTCTAGACCCTGGAATCCATCGTTCTTCTTTGTTTCCCTTCTATTTCTTGACTATATTAGATATTTCATGTAAGTGAAAACATACAGTATTTGTCTTCTTTATGACTGGCTTGTTTCATTTAGCTCGATGTCTTAAAGGATCATGGATATTGTAGCCTGTGGCAGAATTTTCTTTATATGACTAAAGAATGTTTCATTGTATGTATATATCACATTTGATGGACATTTAGATGCTTCCACGTCTTTGTTGTTGTGATTCTGTGAGCATGGCTGTGCAAATATCTCAAGACTTCGTGTTAACTTCTTTTGATTTTATATTCAGAAGTGGAATTGCTTAATCATGTGGTAGATCTAGTTTTAATTTTTTTGAGAAGTGTTTATACTGTTTTGTGCAGCAGTTGCACCATTTTAAAATCTATCCATAACACACAAGGATCCAGTTTCTATAGGTGCTTGCAAACAGTTGTCCTTTCATTTCCTTCATATGTATACACACACACATATGTATGCACAATTTTTTTATATCCTTTTCTGTTATTGTTTATCACAAGATATGAATATAGTTCCTTGTGCTATACAGTAGGATCTTGTTTATCTATTCTATATATTATAGTTTGCATCTGCTAATAACCAGCTCCCAATCTGTGTCTCCCCTACCCTGGCTCTCTTAGTAATCACATAGTCTGCTCTCTATTTCTATGAGTCTGTTTCTGTCTCATACATAAGTTCATTAGTGTCATATTTTAGATTCCACATGTAAGTGATACCATATGTTATTTGTCTTTCTGTTTCTGACTTCCTAAGTATTCTTTTTACTGCTAATGTAGATTGAAGTGTTTATTTAACTTCATTTTCAGAACATTTGTATAGACATGTTATTAATTTTTAAAATATTTATCCTGTTTTCTGCAAGCTTTTTATTATTTGCAATACTTGTGGTTTCTTCAGGATTTTCTATATACAAAAGTATGTTATCTCCAATATAATTTGACTTTTTCCTTCCCACTCTGAATGCTGTGTTTTGTTTTGTTTTTTTTTTTTTAACAACAACAACAGCAACTCCTTTTCCTTACCTGATTGCCCTGGTTATAGAACTGCCAGTATAATATTGGGCCAAAGTGTGGAATAGACATCCTTGTGTTGTTCCCAATCTTAGTGGTAAAGCTTTCATTTTTTTATTATTAAATATCATGTTAGCTTTGGGTTTTTTACGGGTACCTTTGATTGAGAGAGTTCTCTTCTGTTCTTAGTTATTGTTTTTTTTTAACCCCTATTATGAAAAAATGCTAGATTCATGAAAGTGCTTTTTCTGCAGGCAGATGTGTTTTTTGTCCGTTATTCTATTAAAATGGTAGAATGTTGATTGACTTTCATATAATAAACCAGCATAGCGTACCTCCACAGATCCCACATGATCATGGTATATAATCTTTTTTATAAATTGTTAGATTTGTTTGTAAGTATTTTTTTGAGGATTCTTGCCTCTATATTCTTAAAGGATATCAATTGTGGTGTGTGTGATATCTCTGTCTGATATTGGTATTAGAGAAGTTCTGGCATCACTTTGCCTGCTACATGTGGAAGAGACATGTGGAGTGCAGGATGAAGCATTGTTGGATTCAAGTTTAGTCAGGATTAGGGGGAGAAATTTAGGATATATCTGTGTGGAATTGGGGTGAGATTATCAACAGAGTTCATTCTCAATTTGCGAGGCCTGTGTTAAGTTCTTGACATTGAATTTTCCTGTTTGTTAACTATGTATAGATACTTTATACTTCGAATTTGCTACCTATTTTCATTATTAACATTTATGAAATTAGTATGTGTGAATCGGTTGTAATGTGCATTTAAGATACATTTTCTTCCAATTTTGCTACAAAACAAGATGCCACTGAATAGCTGATGCTTTTTTAAAAGAGCTATTAACCTTAAGTCTAAGAAATAAGCATTTTTGTCTTTAAGATACAGAAACAGATTTAAAAGTTATAAATTTGTCCAAAAAGATGCAGCTGATGTGTAGCTAACTAAGAATTCCAGCTTAATATCATTGACTCTGAAGTCCATGTTCCTAAACACTGTACAATAGTGCTTTTGTAAAAATACTCTTCTTTTACATGTGATACACCTAATGATCAGTGGTGTTGTGTTTTATTTTTTTTTTCTTTTTTTAAATAGACAAGATTGAAATCAACATGGGACAAAGCTACGATTCTAGAGTCATGTAGACTTGTAGTCATAGTTTTTTCAGATGTCATTTAGTCTATTTGACACTCAGTGTTTTTATCTGTAAGATAAGGGTGTTTATAACTACCCTAGAGTTTTGGAGATAATCAAATAGCACATTTTCCCGTACTTAACTAATATGTAGTATGTTTATACTTAGGTGGCAGTTTATATAAAAAAAGGACTGGGACTGTGGCCACACCCTTCAAGAATAAAAGATAATTTAAAATATGGAACCACAATGTATGTTATGTGAAGAAGAACAAGAGCCAGAATCACAGAAAAGCACTGGAGTAAGCAAACAAGTAGATGATGAAGATATTGAACTGATCTTGGTTGGAGTGGAACATGTAAATGAAGATGCTGATGTGATCTTTGTTCGGATGACCTCGAATTCAAAACCAGTCGTTTCAAACATACTGAACAGAGTTATCCCAGGTTCATCTTCAAGGAGAAAAAGGTCTGGTCACTTCAGGAAAGATAATGCTCACAAATTACAGCCCGTTAGTCATGTGACTCCTACATCAGAAGCAAGAGACTGTCTTGCCAGTTTCTGACTCTGAATCAAGATCAGCAGCTAGTCCTATTATTACTGAGCCTTCGTCTAAAGCTGATTATAAAAATATTTCTCCACAAATAGTGCCTAATGGCTTTTCAGAGTAATGTTCTCCTTTGAGTACCTTCACAAGTTCATTGCAGCATCTAGCAGAAACTGCTGGAGATATGAATAAAAGTCCTTGTGTGTCAAAGTGACTTTGCACTTTTGAATCAAATAGCACAAATATCAAAAGGTCTAAGCTCAGTGATGGAATTATAGGGAACATTGTTTAGCTTTGTCCCCTTCAGGTATTTTTCATACAGTGAATACTCAGCAAAGCACACCGGACAGTGTTCACACCTCACTAAGCCATGTTCAGAAGGGAGAAATTTGTCTAATAGCTTTTCCAAAGGATAATGTTCATTGCAAGCCTGTAAGCCCTTTGGGGAAAACGGTCTGACAAAAAATGACTTTCCAAGTTTAGCAAGTCAAAACAAGATTCTTGATGCCACAGAATGAAATCTGGTTGTGTAACTTCATGACTTCTACTATAGACACCATAAAGGAGATGAGCAGCAAGAAACTGAAGACTCACACAGCTTTGAAATGTCTGTCAGCTGCTTGAAAGTTTTAAAACATGTCAAGTTTATGAATCACATGTAGCACCATTTGGATCTTCAAAGGCAGAGATGTGACAGCTGGGAAAATCAAACCACCTGCCAGCACAGGAACTGCCAGTTTCCTACCCCCTTCCAGCTACAGTCTTACACTGAAAGTGTCCACACTTCCCAGGAACACTCTGCAGTCTGTAAAATCTGTGAATTGTCCTTTGAGACAGATCAGGTTCTCTTACAGCACATGAAAGACCATCATAAGCCTGGTGAAATGCCCTATGTATGCCAGGTTTGCAGTTACAGATCACCATTCTTTGCAGATGTGGATGGACATTTCAGAGCATACCATGGTAACACTAAGAATTTGCTTTGCCCGTTTTGTCTCAAAATTTTTAAAACTGCAACAGCATACAGACGTCATCATAGAGGGCACTGGGAAAGGAGTTTTCACCAGTGTTCCAAATGTTAGTCACAGTTTTTAAATTTCAAAGAGAAAATGGAGCACAAGACCCAGTGTCATCAAATGTTTAAGAAGCCAGAACAGCTAGAAACCTCCTGAAACAAAAGTTGTTATTCAGATATCACTGGAACCTCTTCAATCAGGATTGGTGGAAGTAGCATCCGTTATGCGGAGTATTGTGAACCATTACCCCACAAATCCAAAAGTAGGAGTTTAAAACACACACACACACACACACACACACACACACACACACCAGTTAATTCTACTTTCAGTAAGTCTGAAGCAAGTATTTCAGTCAAAGTTTAAACCCCATTTAAAAAAAAATCCAAATTATAGCATTATTCAATAGTATCAAATATAGTGAAACCAATGGGGAATTTATGTGTTTTTTTTTTTTAACTTCATGAAATACTGTTTTGTTTGACCTAAATGTTGAGATGTTATTTAAAAATATATTACCTATTTTTCATGTTATTGTCTTCATACATAAAAACATATGCATGTATGCTTGTGCATGAGAGACAGAGAATGAGAGGGGAGAGGGAGGAAAAGTAACAACCTATTTTGGTATTTCATGTTATTTGTAAGTCTGAAAGTTCTACTATACATATAATCTGTAGAGTGTTTTAGCAACGTAATTTTCAACTATTTTCATGCCTTGAAGATCTCAGTATTAACTATATAGCCAGATTGGAATGGCTTTATTATGGTATGGTCCAGTTTGCTGCTGAAATCTCCGAAGTGCCTCTGTTGTGCTGATCTAAGATAACCTGGCTCCAAAAGCCTTGTGTGGAGACTTTAATTGAGAAGGTGTGATGTGAGTTTGGAACACACATGGGATTTACTGAATGGAGAGCTGTGGCTTCTTGTCCCAGTTGAGGAAGAGGCATACATTCACTCCAGGAATGGAGCCAAGGCAGAGGGAACACTGTCTCAGAGTTTATTTACCTAGCCTAGGGACATCTCAAGGAAGCCAATCATTAAAATGCCTGTGTTTGGTGAGGTACCCCTGGAAGCATCAAGCAGGCCCTGCATATAATTCAGTTGGAGAAGCAGAGATAGTTAATTGAATGAGGCCTGGTGCCCGTGGACCTCCTGTTGAGTGATCAAAAGGGGAATTTGATTCATTCTGTCCCTTATCCCATTTGGCTGGCCTTTAGTCAGAGTGCAGTAGCCATATCTGTCTCAGTCACAGTAGTAAAGCAAATTAAGGTTTCCAAGGAAACAAGCCTCGTTTTCCAGTGTGATTTGCACTGGACCCATAGTTTTAACTGAAAAAGATCAAACACAGAGAATCTGTTCAGCTTATGAACTGGGCTAAACTTAGTTCTCTTACTCTTAAGCTACGATGGAGTTGTCCAAGAATAGTAAATGTAGTGGATAAAATTGGTCCAGGGTGATTAAACACTTTATAGAACTTTTCCTTACCTTTTCCAGTTACAAGTGTCTTACCCTAGTTATACATGTGAAGATTTCAGTTTTGTATCTTATCTTACCTTGGAGGTGAATGTATTACAGTTGACAGTTAATTCTTTGTGTGTGTAATTTCCCATTTTATCAAACTAATACTGAATTTTGGTATTACTTGACACAGTCTTATGTGCAGGGATTGTCTCATTTATTTCAGTAATTATCAGGTCATAGAGTTATTATCCTTCCTTTAATCAATCCAACTTTCTAATCTATGATTATACTTGTGGACACCTTTTTTCTTGCGGTCTTCAAGGGCTGTTTCACAAACCTGCGGGGTACCCACTAAATATTGGTCCTGAACATCAGCACACTTAGCTGCCTCTGTGGGTTCCTGGAGTTGAGTCTCCTTCAGTTCAGTCTCTCAGTCGTGTCCATATCTTTGCGACCCCATGAATAGCAGCATGCCAGGCCTCCCTGTCCAACACCAACTCCCAGAGTTCACTCAGACTCACGTCCATCGAGTCAGTCATGTCATCTAGGTATGTCATTGTCTTTCATCCCCTTCTCCTCCTGTCCCCAATCCCTCCCTGCATCAGAGTCTTCCAATGAGTCAGCTCTTCACACGAGGTAGCCAAAGTACTGGAGCTTCAGCTTTAGCATCATTCATTCCAAAGAAATCCCAGGGCTGATCTCCTTCAGAATGGACTGGTTGGATCTCCTTGCAGTCCAAGGAACTCTCAAGAGTCTTCTCCAACACCACAGTTCAAAAGCATCAATTATTTGACGCTCAGCCTTTTTCACAGTCCAACTCTCACATCCATACATGACCACAAGAAAAACCATAGCCTTGAGTAGACAGACTTTAGTCAGCAAAGTAATGTCTCTGCTTTTGAATATGCTATCTAGGTTGGTCATAACTTTTCTTCCAAGGAGTAAGCGTCTTTTAATTCCATGACTGCAATCACCATCTGCAGTGATTTTGGAGCCCCCAAAAACAAAGTCTGACACTGTTTCCACTGTTTCCCCATCTATTTCCCATGAAGTGATGGGACCGGATGCCATGATCTTCGTTTTCTGAGTCTCCCTAGGCATTATTTAATGCCATCCCTTCTCCACTTCTGGCACAGATACCTAGCAATCTCTGTGCACCATTCAAGGAAACTGGGATCCTAGCTGTGGACCTATGCCAGGAGAAATATCTCCATTTCCCTCCATTTCCCTCTTCCTTTCTCCTCCTCTTTTTATTTAAATTCTCTAAGAGGGAGTTCTCCCTCCTCAATTTATTTAAATTATCTAAGCCTTCACAAAATGCTGCAAAGTGATAATCACCAAGGGGTTAGCATCCCTCTCAGATCTGAAGAGGAAGGACTACAGATGACTAAGCTGTAGAGAGTCTATTGTCTGCATTTTAAGTAATTTCTTGAGTGTAAATATTTTGTATTTATTTACTCAATGCTTGGTTGATTGATTTGCACTTTGAATATTTTACTAGGTCTTTCCAGTTAGTTTCCTTGGGTCAAAGCACTTTGCTAAGTGTTAGTTTAAACCATTTTTCTTAGGTTAGAAAGAGTGTGTGTGTGTGTGTTCCGGTCTCAGGTGAAAAATTCTATGTATAAATAAATGTGTAGACTTTTGCATACTTATCACTTTTATTCTATTTCTGTTGTAAAAATATGAAATATTTTAGTTGTGTGTTTTTATTGTTGCTTAGTGTTATCAACACTGTTACTGTTGTTTGCTCTGAAGTATGCTCCTAAGGAGTACAAGTTGTTATTTATTGCCAACTAAAAAGGTTCCAGTGATATGGTCCCTGACTGCCTCCTCTTTTCCATTCTCTGTCATTCTACTCTACTATTTTCCCCACTGGTGCACTGTTTTTGACAACACTGGCCTTGCTTTTCCTCAAGCAAAATCCATTTCTTCCCGATACAAAGACTTTGCAAATGCTGTTCTGGAAATGCTCTTCCTGTCCATTACCAACTCCCGGAGTTCACTCAGACTCACATCCATTAGGTCAGTGATGCCATCCAGCCATCTCATCCTCTGTTGTCCCCTTCTCCTCCTGCCCCCGATCCCTCTCTGCATCAGAGTCTTTTCCAATGAGTCAGTTCTTCACATGAGGTGACCAAAGTACTGGATTTTCAGCTTTAGCATCATTCTTTCCCAAAAAATCCCACGCTGATCTCCTTCATAATGGACTGGTTGGATCCCCCTGCAGTCCAAGGGACTCTCAAGAGTCTTCTCCAATACCAGAGTTCAAATGCATCAATTCTTCTGTGCTCAGCCTTCTTCACAGTCCAACTCTCACATCTATACATGACAACTGATAAAACCATAGCCTTGACTAGATGGGCCTTTGTTGGCAAAGTAATGTCTCTGTTTTTCAATATGCTATCTAGGTTGGTCATAACATTTCTTCCAAGAAGTAAGTGTCTTTCAATTTCATGGCTGCAGTCACCATCTGAGGTAATTTTGGAGCCCCCCAAAAATAGTCTGACACAATTTTCACTGTTTCCCTATCTATTTCCCATGAAGTGATGGAACCAGATAACATGAGCTTCGTTTTCTGAAAGTTGAGCTTTAAGACAACTTTTTCACTCTCAATTTTCACTTTCATCAGGAGGCTTTTTAGTTCCTCTTCCCTTTCTGCCATAAGGGTTGTGTCATCTGCATATCTGAGGTTATTGATACAGCTCCCAGCAATCTCGATTCCATCTTGGGCTTCATTTAGCCCGGTGTTTCTCATGATATGCTCTGGACAGAAGTTAAATAAGCAGGGTGACAAAATACAGCTTTGAGGTACTCCTTTTCCTATTTGGAACCAGTCTGCTGTTCCATTTCCAGTTCTAACTGTTGCTTTGGGTCCTGCATACAGATTTCTCAAGAGGTAGGTTAAGTGGTCTAGTAATCTCATCTCTTTCAGAATTTTTCATTGTTTATTGTGATCCACACAGTCAAAAGCTTTGGCATAGTCAATAAAGCAGAAATAGATGTTTTTCTGGAACTCTCTTGCTTTTTCCATTATCCAGCAGGTGTTGGCAATTTGATCTCTGGTTCATCTGCCTTTTGTAAAGCCAGCTTGAACATCTGGAAGTTCATGGTTCATGTATTGCTGAAGCCTGGCTTGGATAATTTTGAGCGTTACATTACCAATGTGTGAGATGAGTGCAACTGAGCTTCACCGATACTGTCCAAATCACACAATAAAATCTCCAATCCCCACCTTTTCCTCCTCCTCCTTAAAGCCACTTTAAGTCTCTACCCTCTTTTTCCATCTCCAGCCTAAACTTCCTGCTGCTGTTGCTGCTTCAGCCTAAACTTCCTAGATTTTCAGAAAAAAAAAGAAAGAAAGAAAGAAAGAAAGAAAAACAACTTAGAAGAGATAATAACATCAACACTTTTCTTCATAGAATTAACTTGAGTAAGATAAGTTACTGGGCCTGCAAATAATACTTAATAGTGAGTTGAGTTCTTTCAGGAGCTTTCTCTGTTTTTCTATTGATACCTCTATCGATATATATTTTTTTCAGATAATGTCACTTTGTTTTGTTTACAATTATATTGAAGATTACTATTTTGTTATTGTTCTTTGTGAATTTCCTTGTCTGTTTTTCTTGTCCTTTCAGATAAAATTTATTAGTTTATTAATGTTGCCAAGAACTTGTAAGTAAAATTAATATTTATAGAAATAAATTTTTAAAAATTATTTCTGCTCTGTCTTTTTAAAAATAACATGGCATATTTTTAGTTAGTATTTTTTTTTTTTTAATAATCTTATTGTGTTTGTCAGAACTTCTAAACAGTGATGTGTAAATGGGTTTTCTTGTTCTTAATACCCTCAAAGGCAGTGAGTTTTTGGCTAAATAAAATTATATTTCTGTTTTTAGTATTTAAAGAGAATTGTTTTATTGGATATTTTACATCTGTTGAGCCATTTACTTTTGTTTCTCTCTTGCTTTATTTTTCTTCCTTTATTCCCTTGCCTCTCTTCCTCTTTCTTTCCTTCATTCTTCCCCTTTTTTCCCCAGGCTTTTGTTTGCCTGGACCTTTCCTGAAACAAAAGTAATTCCAATCATGGTTGAATATTACCCTCTCAGAATCGCATTCCATTTCTCATTTCTAGTATTGGAATTAACTTCCTCTTCTCCCTTGTTAGATTTGGCACCGTTGTATCAATGTTTCTGAATCTTTTTCCCCAAGAAGCAGCTCTTGTTTTATTATCCCAACAATATTTATTTTTGTTGTTTCTATTTTTGTTTCAATTCATATATACTTTCCACTTTCTTTAGGATTTTTTATAACCTTGTATTTTCAAAGCTTTCTTTACATATTTTTATCGAATATATATTTGATTTAAATTGTCATTTTCAGATGTATATCAGAGTGATTTAGTTATGGAGATACATATCTATTCTTTTTAGGTTCTTTTCCATTATACGTTATTACATGATACTGAGTATTTGTTTTTTTTTTATATAAAGGGTTTAAGACTTGACCTACCTTTATTTAATTAGCAATTTTGTCTGAATCCCATACATTTATATATATACGTTTTTTAAATGAAAATTTCATTCTCCATGATTTTTAATAAGTTAATTCCAAGGATTTCACTATTTGTAGGCTGAATGTTTTAATTTATAGTTAACTGAGAATTCAGTTTTCCTTGGAGCTCTGAGGGTATGTGTGTATATACACTGACATGTTTATACACACATCCTTTTCAGATTAATACATGGGTTTTTTAAAAGATATATAAATATATTTTTAAAGATATTTTCTGTTTGTATGGTGAAAACATGAAATGTCTTAATTCTAGAAATCTGTTCCCCAAAATGAATATAGTATAAAAGTAAAGGTATAAAAATATTACTTTGAGAGTAATTCCTCGTAACAGAACTTAGAAATCTTAAAAAAAAATATTCATAACACTTATTAAAAGTGGTTCAAAAACTTTATTCAAGGTAAGAGAACTACAGCGGAGTCATAACAGAGGGCAGAGATTGAGCTGATGTCTGACTCCAACAGGGATTTATAGTTAAGGAACAGGGTGGGTCTACGGGGTTGCAAAGAGAGGCTGGGAGACTGAAAAGCAATGAACAACAACAGGGTGGGTGTCAGTAGATGGAAACTTATTAAGAGTATCATAAGGGTGAGGGTGGGTTCTGGCTAAACCGAGAGGATCATTGCTGAGGCTAGGCAAAGCTAATAACATATTGAGGTGGGTGATAAGGAACTTGACCTGATACTGAGGATGGTCAGATCAAGGATGGGATATTTTTACTAAAGTGACATAGCATATTCTGGCTTAGACTGGGCTAAATGAACAGGCACCCCTGGATAAAGACATTGTCCAAAGTTAGCAGTGCATTAATGAACTACTGCTGCATAAAAAATTATCCCAAACTAACAGCTTAAAACAATATTATATGAGAATAGGATTCTCATGCTGCTGCTGACAGTTGAGAATCCAGGAGTAATTCAACTGAGTGTTCTGTCTCAGGGTTTCATGAGATTGCCATCATCTGAAGCCTTGACATGGCTAGGGGATTTCCTTCCAAGATATCTTATTCACATAGCTGTTGAAATCAGTTTCCTTGCTTGCTGTTAGGAGAAAGCCTCAGTTATTTCACATGGGCCTCTCTACTGGGCTACATGAGTGTTCTTAAGATATGACTAGGCTGGCTTCTAGAGTAAGTGATCCAAGAGGATGAGCAAGGAGGCTGCAGTGCCTTTTAAAACCTAGTCTCAGACACTTGATTTTCATTTATACAATATTCTAAAATTAGAAGTGAGCCACTAAGTCCAGCCCACATGTGAAGGGGAGTATAAGGTCTACCCTTGAAGGAAAGGATTTCTGGACATAATTTAAAACCACATGGTACTTGCATCACCACAAATTGTTTGCATACTTGTATGTCCAGAATGCATTTTCCTGCCAATGCTTTCAAAGATTTATTCATTATAGCATTAACTTGAAGTTCAGGACCTTGTCATTTTAGTCAGATTCAAATATGGATCAGGGTCCAGTTTTTCAGTATCTCAAGTGTTCAGTCTCTCAGTTGTGTCCTACTCTTTGCCACCCATGGACTGCAGCACGCCAGGCTCCCCTGTCCATCATCAACTCCAGGAGTTTTCTCAAACTCAAGTCCATTGAGGTGATGATGCCATCCAACCATCTCATCCTCTGTCATCCCCTTCTCCTACTGCCTTCAATATGTCCTGCATCAGGGTCTTTTCCAATGAGTCAGTTATTCACATCAGGTAGCCAAAGTATTGGAACTTCAGCTTCAGCATCAGTCCCTGCAATGAATATGCAAGACTGATTTATTTAGGATTGACTGCTTTGATGTTCTTGCAGTCCAAGAGACTCTCAAGTCTTCTCCAGTCCAACAGTTCAAATTATGCAAGTGTAGTTTGTCTAGACCTGAGGATCTGTTAACAAAAGAGATGAGTTAATCTGCTCAGTTTCACAGCCAACATACAGTGGTGGGTCTGACACAGATAACCTTCTGTTGGGAGCTGCGTTAGGCATTACTCACAAAATGGAGGTACAGTCCTAAACCTCCTCCCTTTTTTCCGTAGGCATGGACCCGAAATGAAGGAGTTAAGCATTGTGATTCTGACTTGTTTTTTTTTTTTTCCTTTACTTGGCTGAGTTGACTAAAGAGAATATTAAGGTGCTTATTGTTTTTGAGAGGAGAATGAGAAGGCATAAAGCCTTCTGCAGCTGTGCTCAAAAATAACTCGTAAAGTTAATCATTTACATTTGTTCAAGAACTTTTACAAAAGACTATTCTAGGGTGAGCATGCAGGGTGCAGCTTGAGGCCATGGACGGGATTGATATCTGAAGCCCATTTGTGAGAAAAGTGTTTATGGCGAAGGAGTTTGCTGAATGTAGGCCTTAGGAATAATTAAAATAGTTAGAAACTAAAGATTTAAGGACTGCTGTAATGTTAGAGTATTCTACTGTAGCTTATAGAAATTATGGACTTCAGAGATATTATTAGCTAAAAGCCCTTTTAAGAAATAGTGAGCTTAGGACACAAGGGGCAAACAGGACATACAAAGATAAAAAAATAAACTGAGGAATGTGGTGCGCAGCCCAGACATTAGCATGAGTTATAGTGTATTCACAGGGACACATGAGAAAAAGTAGATAAGAGAATGGCTGAGAAAGGAACTCCTTTTGAGGGGCAACAGTGATTTTTGGAGAAAAATAAATCTGGGTCAATGGGAAGGAAAAATATCAAACCTCTGACCTAATGGTTTTGTAAAAATATAAAAGAGAATCATAAGCTTGAAATAAAGAGGCAGTCCAAGAAAACTGAGAGGCTACCTCAGTTTCTTGCCAACACTACTCACCCCTTCAGCTTGAATCCTTGGCTGCTGGAGCTGGACTTCGACAAGTGGCGCCCAAACAGGGACACTGAAGGGTAGGTAATTTGAGATTGTAACTCGGGGCAGTTAAGATTGTACCTATGGGTGGCCCACACCCCTCTGTTGTTTAGGCAGGGTGAGGAGGGTACAGAATGAATAAGAATAATCTCTAGAAGAACTGATTTCTCTGCATCTAAGAATAGACAAATGTTTACTGAAATGTTACTTTACATGTTAGGCCATGGAGGCATTAAAGAAAGCATAAGAAGACTGTCTAAATTCCTACATTTGTTTTATACTTTGCATGGGCCAGAAAATATTCCTATATATGCTTTTGCTCTGTGGAATATGATTAGAAATGTCCTGGACCCTCGTCATGAGTCTGTTAGACCGTCTATGGGGGAGGCTATAGGTGTGGTGGTGGGTCTCCACCTTCTGCTCAGATCATATTTTCTGTCATTGACCAAAAAAAGGAGGGAGACTCTGCTCTATCTCCTGAGGAAGGAGAGCTCTTGCAGAATACTGTGGCATGGAGCCCTGGTGAGCCCCTCTCCCTCTACGCAAACCTTTAAAAACTTTTCCACCACTTTCTGAGTTAAGGCGATCACTACCACCTCCATTTGCACCTCCCAGGGCCCAGGAGTTCCACTAGTCTGCCCACAAACCCTCCCAAAGTGTTGCCTAAGGCTGAGGAAGATAAACAGTTTTTTGAACAAAGGAGCTTTTAAAGCAGTTTCATGCACACTATGCAGAGCATGCTCCTTAGAGAAAATCCCCTCAAAGAGGCCTCACCCAGGCTAGGAGAGAAGCAGAATTATAAGGGGACTTGGCAACAATATTAACCCCTGACTGGTTACTCCTGTTCCAACAGGAGTGTCTGGCCCCCTACCTGAGGGCATTGTAGGACTTGTCCTGGGGCATAACTCACTTTCTTTTCAAGGAATTTCGGTGGTGCCTGGTGTAGTAGATCCTCATTATACTGGGGAAATTAAAGTTTTGATCTTGCTGCCTACCAAAAGTGTGCAAATTAATAAAGGTCAAAGAGTAACACAGCTTTTACTTTTACCTTATTATCAGACAGGAAAAAACAACTTCTCAAACTAGGGGCCCCTGAGGATTTGAATCTAGTGATCTAGCCTTTTGGGTGCAGGAAATTACAGCTCCAAGGCCTTGGAAAGATCATTGAATTCAAGGGAATAAAATGTCAGGGCTGTTAGATACTGGAACAGACGTCTCTTGTATTGCTAGAAAAGATTGGCCCTCGTCCTGGATGACACGCTTGACCAGTGCTGGCTTGGTTGGAATAGGGACCATGCCCTCGGCTGCTAAGAGATCACAAATTTTGACCTGGTCAGATGAGAAGGCAGCACAAGACACCTTTTGTCCATATGTGATTCCTTCACTACCTTTTTTCTTTATGGGGGAGAGATATATTATCTCTGGTGGGAATGTTTTCATATAGCCCAGATTAAAAGTTTGCTCGTCAAATGCTGCAAATGAGTTATAATTCTGATAAGGGGCTTGGTGAAGATCATCAGAAAATTGTTTCTCCATTAGAGCTGGTTCCTAACTAACATACAGAAGGTCTATCCTGGATATTCAAATTTATCCTAGAGGCTGTTGCTCTTGCTGCCGACCCTATTACCTGGAAATCTGATGATCAGGTATGGGTGGAACAATGGTCCTTAACAGCTAAAAATCTACAGGCAGCTGAGGATTTAGTCGTGGAACAACTGGCAGCCGGCCATATAGAACCTGCTAATAGACCCTGGAATACTCCTATTTTTGTTATTAAGAAGAAATCAGAAAAATGGAAAATTGTTACAAGATTTGAGAGCTATAAACACAACTATGGAAGACATGGAGGCCCTCCAGCTGGGCCTCCTTTCCCAGTGGCTATGCCTTTTCAGTATAATGTGATAGTTATAGATCTACAGGGCTGTTTCCTTACCATTCCCCTGGCTGATCAAGATTGTGAACAGTTTGCCTTCAGTCTCCCTTCAGCCAATCATGGAAGCTTTCAATGGAAGAGTTTGCCTAAGGCAGTGAAAAATAGCCCCACTTTGTTTCAGAAATTTGTAGACCAAGTTGTGCAAAATGTTAGAAGAAAGTATAAGAATTTATATTTGATACATTTATGGATGATATTTTGGCCGCTTATAAGGACAGAGCCTTGTTGTAAAAAATTTTATCTGAACTGCTTGTGGCTTTGGAAAATGGGTTTAATGATAGCTCCAGATAAGATACAAGTAAATCCTCCTTTCTCTTATTTAGGGAGGGTGTTAAATACCCATACTGTGAGTCATGACCCTTTGCAGCTGCTGAGAGATTGTTTACTAACTTTAAATGATTTCCAAAAATTATTAGGAGATATTCATTGGATACACCCACATTTAAAACTGATTACAGCAGATTTGAAGCATTTGATTGCTTAAAAGGCAATCCTAATCCCAGTTCTAAGAGAGAACTGACAAGTGAGGCAGAGTTGGCTCTTGTTAACTTGGATGAGTGTCGGGAGCCAGGAACTCTGCCCATGGCAAAAATCATGAGGAAGGAAGCTTGGCATATGCAAAGGTGTGATCAAGCCTCAGGAAACCCCCTGTACCCGAGCATCTACCCCAAAACCAGAGTCTGTTTTATGCTCTCACCTACACTTCTGAGTTTACGGGGGGCTCTCCCCCATAACCGTTTCTCTCTGAGAAGGAGTAAATGTGCAGCTCCAAGGCAATAAAAATTCTTGGGTGTGACAAGAGTGTTTCAGCTTATGGACTCCTCTGAAGGTTATCTAGCCCACCTGTATATGTTCGTCCGGCCACATGTGATTGTTTACAGCCTCCAAATCTGAGAGGCATGAAATATTTTAGACTTACTAAAGGCAAATTATTTGGGGGAGTTAGATATTATTAGTATAGTGGGTTGGTTAGGGATTATATTGGTGAAGGCTTTTTCATTTGTTGTGTCAATAATTGCTGCTAATTCCCTGCTCTGGGTGGGACAAGGATGTTTCAGGTTAAACCTCTCTGCTGACAGACTAGCTTGTGTGACCAGATTATCCATACTCCTGCCACATGATTGTTTACTACCTCTTAACCATAAACAGCACAGAGAGTTTTGGAGTATTTTGAGAATCTTAATTAGCATAGGGCTTTTTCTTCTTGTAGAGTCAATGATTGCCGCCAGGCCTCCATATCCTTAGGCACCTGGGAATATATTAATCAATGTATTTGGAATATAGAAAAGGAAATATAGTAGTTTTTGATGTTAGCAATGGTAGACGTTTTGAGTTAATGGGTTTTCTCTTTTGTAATAGATCACTGTGCTTTGTTATAAACCACTGTGTCCTTGCTATGTAAAAATGTAACTTTATCATATCTTAAGACTAAATAGATCTTCAGGGGAGCATTGGTGAAAGGATCTTCATTTGTTGGGCTGATGTTTGCTGCTAAATCTCCATGTTCCCTACCCTTATAATGAATATAAGTATTAACCTTTAAGCATATAGGAGAAATAAGTATTAACCTTTAACATTAATCATGTTAACCTTGGGTTAAATAAATTCCTTTCTTGATTGTAACTCACTACACCCTCACCCTATAGGAATGTAACTTTATTTGGAGTGTGGTGCCTGGTTTAAGAAAAAACACCCTTGCAAGAAATAAGTTTTTTGGTTATCAGAAAGAAAGGGTCATAAAATGTCAGCAGGTCTCACTCATGGCCAGAAGATGATGTTCCTCTTTTATACATTTATGTGAAGCACCTGATTTTGATAAAGGTCAGGACTGCTGGCTCCCACGTAACTCTGTATTCATCCCGATGTGTAACAAAAGGTATATAAGCAAACCCAAAAATAAAGAAATAGGATCAGTTTCTGGAAAGACTGATTCCCCCGTGTTGTTTCTTTCTTGCTCTCTGCTTTCCTGGCTGAATTACAATCTGAAGTGTGGGTACTCACCAAGCCTGCTAATTCTGCCTTGGCTTCTGAGATCAGACCAGGGAGGCCTCAGTGCCTCCTCTCCTTTGGGAGAATGGAAAGACACCTGTGGCCTATGTAGGTGGTGATTGGTATGCCATGTAAACCAGTTATTCAGACTCTTTTCTCCACTAATTCTCCTACTACGCTGTTTCTAATCTCCCTCTATATCTGTAATTAAATAAGTTTTTTTTTCCAGGACACCGACTCCGTCCCCACCTTCGAATCACCCTGGATCCACCGGGGCTGGACCCTGGCAGATGAGGCTTTAAATGATCAGTTAATTAGGGTTACTATTACTGAGGATGGGATTTAATTATTCTCGCTACAGAGCATACACCTACAGGATGCTTGTGGCGAGAAGATCCATTGGAATGTCTCCATCTACAAGCGACCACAAGAAAAAAATAATTTTATCTTATCCCAGCTTGGTGGCACAGTTAATTATTGCCGCGGCCAGCACAAGCAAGAGTCACACCTGCATAGGGAGAGAACGGAGTGTCCCCGCTAAGAAAAATAAGAGAGAGACGAAAGATGGGGTTGAGAGGATCAGACCAAAATGGCTGATGCCTTCCTTTATTGTGCTGCAGTATATATAGGATAAAGTACGTGACTTCTGACATTCACAAGATTGTTCTTAATCTCCAAATACAATCACAAGACCCTTACATCACAAATAGATAATCTATCTTCTATCAATAAGCTAATCTATCTTCTATGAAATGTTGCAAGAACCAAACGTCCTGGAGCCTTAAGGGTAATAAATTCTTCAGGGGGGCGGGACAGGGAGTTTAGGAACATGTCCTAGGGCTCTGCATAATGCCGAGCAGCTCCCAAGACTTAACCCTTCACGGGCAGTCCCCCGCAGCTCCCCTCTCTTTATTATTTTTTAAAAGCTCCATAAGATGTCGGTGTTGCAACATGTTTTTATGTATCAGAACTCTCATATGCAAAAAATTCTTTAACAATGCTACGAATAAGGCAAGGAGCTAAACAAATCAATATAAGCACAACAGTCAAAACCGCGCCCACAGCAATTATGCTACGCCACAGTGAATGAAGGCTAGGGAAGTTAGAAAATAAATTTTGCAAAAAATTATCAACAGTATCAGCTATGCTCAAAGTAGCTTTTGGAGAATTTTCAATATTAAGAATTTCATTATGCAATTGCAATAGATCTAGAGACACATTAGTATTAAACCATATTCCTTGTAGATGCTTTTTCACCTTATCCCACGGAAAATCAGATGCATTATAAGCCTTTTTTGTAACACAAATCCACTTATAATTAGCATGACATTGGATTTTCATGCGAAAACTAATGCTCTGAACTTGTTCTCCTTTAGCAACACCTCTTATGCAATTGGTAAGTATGCAATTAGAACAATTTAAATGATAAATATTCAATGACAGTGTTATTTCCACATGGCCTTGTATCAGCATGAATGGATAAGGGACACAAGCTCTGGATATAAAAACCCTGTAACTCCTACATTACCATATTTACTCCCACTAATATTGGATTGTAAATATAGACTATTGCCATGACCAAAAGCAGCCAAAAGTTTCCACAGTTCTGTTTGATATACTTGAGCAGTGTTTACAGAGAAAATGGGTGGATGCTGTCCTCGATTTTCAGGGAAATCAGGTGTTCCCCCAGGTGCCCAATCCCATAAAAGGGTGGCATCGGCGTTGTTGATGTTGTACACTGACGCAACCCGGGCTCGACATAAAGTCCAAGGAGTGTCTATTCCTATGCCGATGCTTAGATGTTTGTCGCAAAACGGAATGTCGAGAGGTCCGGTTCCGTCACGGTATGATCTTTTTCCGGTTTTTTCATCAATGCCAGAAATAGTCACTCGAGGATAAGATATATCAGCTGACACCTGTATACAGTGGGGATGTTGTGATTGATAAGAAAAGCACATAGGATATTGTGTAGTAAGACCATAAAAAGACATATTAGCTTGCTGGGGAGAAATATGAATATCTGATTTTCCTCCCAAAAGACTTGTATCATTGACATACACAGGTACTACTTCTTTATCCCATCCTAATGATTGAATCGTAGGTGGATCGGGAATGTATGCCCAAAAAGCCGCAGCCGCCCCGTTTTGTATCCGCTGTAATAATAATAATAACATGATCAGTATATTGGTAGGCGTCACCGGAGGTTGTACATGAGCCTCATTCTGAGCATATCGCATCAACGCCTCAATCTGCCTTTGGGTAGGCAGCTCACTCGTGGGCTCGCTCAGTGTCATGTGGTGCATTTGATGTGTCAGGGAGTTCCTCCGCCGCGCGTACCAGCCTCTCCGGGATCCAGCGCGGTGCTTCGGCATCCTTGTCCCTGTGGGTTATATGGAATTCCTGTTTTATGATGGATTTGGAAGGAAAGACAAAAACGTTGAAAAGAGCGGCTAGTATAACCGGGTCCATTGTCTGTTTTAAGGGTGTGTGGAATTCCTGAAATAGAGAAGCAAAACAGCAAATGTTGAATACAGCGACGTGTCGATTCTCCAGTATGAAGGGAGGCCATGAGAAAATTGGAAAAAGTGTCAATAGAGACATGAACATATTTAAGACGCCCAAATTGAGGAATGTGAGTGACATCTGTTTGCCAGAGATGATTAGGGCGTAAACCTCGAGGGTTAATACCATATTGAGGGAGAACAAAGAATTGAGGACAGGTAGAGCAAGATTTTACGATTTGTCGTGCAGCTTCACGGGAAATCTTAAATTGTAACCGTAAAGAATGACTATTTTGATGATGTAAGTTGTGAGATTTTTTGGCTGCATCGATAGCTGATTGAAAAAACACTTGTTTAGTAAGAACGTCTGCAGTGTGATTGCCTTGTACTAAGGCACCAGGAAGGGTGGAATGCGCACGAATATGCCCAAAGAAACACGGGTATTGACGACGGTGGAGGGCCTGTTGAATTAATTTAAATAAGTTAAGAACTTTAGGAGAGGTTGTGCCGATAATTGGAACAGTTTCAATCATCTGTAGGGCACCGACCACATAGGAGCTGTCTGTAAATAAATTGAAGGAAGTGGATACAGTTAGCAATGCTTGATGGACTGCAAATAATTCCACAACCTGGGCAGAAGAGAAACTGGTATGTGCATAATAAGTTTGATGGTTAATAATTAAAGCTGCAGTACCATTAGAAGATCCATCTGTAAATATAAGTGTCGCTTTAGGAATGGGTTGTCGGTGAACTATTTTTGGAAAAATAAAGGCATGAAAGCTAGCAAATTGTAACAATTTATCAGAAGGATAATGATGAGTAATCTGTCCTGGGTAGTTTACAAAAGCTATAGACCAATTATCTGAAAATTGAAAAAGCCAATCTTGTTGTTCTAAAGCATAAGGAATACAAATGAAAGGGGGTTCTATACCAAAATATTGGATGGCCTCATGACGTCCTTTTGCTACAATTTTTGCAACAAGCTCATAGTAAGGGAGCAGATGTTTAGTTGGAGTAGCAGATAGATATATCCATCGCAAAGGTTTATCTTGATAAAGAACTCCTGTAGGTGCTCGAGGAGTAGGAAGTATATACAAACCCCATGGCCGTTGGTAATCACAATAAGTAATCTGTTGTTGTCTAATAGCTTCTTCTATTGATTGTAAGGCTGATCGTCCTTCTGAAGAAAGTGTTCGGGGTGACGCAGGGTCAGAGTCACCTATAAGGATATCAAATAAAGGCTGCAAGGTATAAGTGGGTAGTTTTAAATAAAGGCGTATCCAATTAATGTCTCCTAGAAGTTTTTGGAAATCATTTAGAGTTTTTAAATGGTCAGTCTGTAATTTTACTAATTGGGTATTATAAACGCGAGGATATAAGGAGAAACCCAAATAATTATAGGGAAAATGAGTTTGAATTTTTTCATCAGCTATGACAAGACCATTAAGACTCAAGTGTTTCTTTAGAATAGAAAAGGCTTGATACAATAGATGTTCGTCAGCATGAGCTAGTAATATATCGTCCATATAATGAACTAAATATAACTGAGGAAAACGTTGACGAACGGGAGCTAATGCTGTAGCAACAAATTTTTGACATAACGTAGGGCTATTAGTCATTCCTTGTGGGAGGACTCTCCATTGACGGTGTTGCATAGGCTCTTTGAAATTAACAGAGGGTAAACTGAAGGCAAATCTTTTACAATCTTGAGGTGCAAGAGGAATAGTGTAAAAACAATCTTTTAAATCTATAATAATGATATAGGATTTGTCAGGTATAGCGGAAGGAGTGGGCAACCCAGGTTGTAGGGCTCCCATATGCATCATTGTTTCATTTACCTTACGAAGGTCTTGTAGCAATCTCCATTTTCCCGACTTCTTTTTAATAACAAAAATTGGGGAATTCCACGCAGAGGTAGAGGGTTCAATATGCCCAAGTCTCAGCTGTTCCTGCACCAGCTGTTGTGCGGCAGAAAGTTTCTCTTGTGTTAGGGGCCACTGATCGACCCATACCGGTTCCTCAGATTTCCAATCAATAGGATCGGCATGTGTCACAGGAGAATCAGAGGTCCCTAGGGAAAACACCCCAAGCCCTTTCGACTTTGATTAGATTTTAAATCAAGGGGTAAAATGATGCCTTGATGTTGTTTACCCAAACCTTGGTTTGGGAGTAAGCCCTGATCCAACATTAATTCTGTTACGGTGGGTGAAGGACTATATAAATAAACACCCATTTTGCTTAATATATCACGCCCCCATAGATTAACTGGAAGATGGGGCAGAATATAAGGCTTAAATTGGCCTGTATGGCCATCTTTATCCCTCCAAGTAAGAAGGGACGAACTTTGTTCTGGATTGGTAGTTTGGCCAATACCCTGAAGAGTGGAAATAGCTATTTGTTTAGGCCATGTAGTAGGCCAGTATTTTTCAGAAATAATGCTAATATCGGCCCCTGTATCAAGCACTCCGCGGAAAATCTTACCATCAATGCGTAGCTCAAGTTCTGGTCGTGCCTCGGTAACATTTTGCACCCAATAGGCGTCAGAGGACCCGAAGCCTCTTTCTTGATGATCTCGGTTAATTGTTTTTCCTTGTATAACTAATGGAACTAAAAGAAGTTGAGCTATACGTTGTCCTGCATTAATCACAATAATTTTGTTAGGAGCGGAGGCTAATATTTTTATCTCTCCTGTATAATCAGAGTCAATCACACCAGGATGAATAAGTATTCCTTTTAAAGACGCACTGCTGCGCCCTAAAAGCAATCCAGCAGTTCCTGGAGGTAAAGGCCCAAACACTCCTGTGGCAAGGGTTTGAACCCCCATCTCGGGTGTTAATACTGTGTAGGAGGTGGCACAGAGGTCCAATCCTGCGCTGCCTCTTGTGGCTCGACAGAGGTCTGCAATGGTTCTTTTGGAACCTGCAGTGTTGCCCCATAACATTGTTTCGGGGCCAGGGGCTGGCCCCTCACCCAGTTTCCCGAAACCGGGGGTAAAGGATTACCTTGAACATCCGTTTTGGAATGACAATCCCGGGCCCAATGCTTTCCTTTTTTACATCGTGGGCACAAATTAGGATTATTAGCAGGGATTTGTCGTTTGTGAGGGCACACTGCAGCCCGATGGCCAGGTTGACCACAAACAAATCAACCCGAATTACCTGACTTTTGATATCTTTTCTTGTTCTTGGCTTGTTGCTGAAAAAGTACCTCTTTAATGCTTTTTCCTTGTAATGCCGCTGCCATAGCAATACCTTGCATGTAGGAGGGTCCAATATCAGCACAAATGCGAATAAAATCAGACAGATCTCCCTTTTTTCTATAAGGTCGTAAAGCAGCTTGACAGGCAGAATTAGCGTTTTCAAAAGCCAATTGTTTTGCAAATACCATCCCAGCCTTTTCATCTGACATTATCTTACCTATAGTATCTAAGAGCCATGCCACGAAGTCCTGATAAGGCTCATCAGGTCCCTGTCGGACTTTTGAGAGATCTTCTGTCTTAATACTGGAGTTAGGAAATTTTTTCCATGCCTGTCGAGCCGCATTTGATATTTGTGGATATGCACCAGGTAAAAAGTTAAGTTGAGTATTAGTAGCCTGGAAAGCACCTTCACCAGTCAGCATTTCGTAGGAAGTCTGTATACCTTGTTGCTGATTGACATCGGCTATACGAGCACACTGTTCAGCATATTCAGATTTCCATAGTAAATAATCTCCCCCCGAAAGACAGGCCCTAGCTATTTGTTTCCAATCATTTGGGGGTAGATTTTGAGTACCCAAACTTTCTATCATAGCAATAGTGAATGGAGCGGTAGGACTGTATTGTGAGCAAGCAATCTTTAACTCTTTTAATTGTTTAAAAGGCAGAGCTTCATAAAAACGCTGGTTGTTATTTTCAAAGACAGGAAAAGCAAAAGAAAAGTCGGAGACGACCTCACCAAGTCGTTGTGCTTGTTTCAATGCCTTTTGCAGCGGAGACACAATCTCAGATGGAGGAGGAGGAGGAGCCCCCGGAGGGGGATCGAGACCTGCTATAATGGAAGGAGCATAGGCAGGGGGCAGAGGCGGAGCAGGAGATTTAGAGTTGCTAATGGGAAGCTTAATTCCGGAACTCTGTAAAGCAACAGTGAGGTTTTTTAAACATTCAATCAAATCATCTTTAGATGTTGATGCCCCCTTTTCTTGTGGTAAAAAACCCCAGTCTTCCTGATGGTATTTAGCAGCTTCTTCGTCTAATTCCACCTCATCTGTGGATGAAAATGAATCATCATTATCTGAAGGACGCGATAATTTAGAAAACGGAGGGTCGCCTTCAACTCCCTTGGGAACAGCATACCTGGGTTCCGGATCAGGAACATGTAGAGGATTTTCTTCCTGTTTCAATAAATTTTCTAAACGTTTTAATTCATCATTATCAAAGTCCAGACAATCACGAATTAGTGTCCAAAAGGATAAAGTTTCAACAGGCACCTTTTCAGGGCCATGTAGAGTATAATGAGCCCGAATTTGTTCCATTACCTTTTTCCATGTTTCTAAATTTACTGTACCTTCTCTGGGGAACCAAGGGCAAACTTCCTCAATAAATGAAAGAAAATTGATTAATTTAGGTTTGGAAACAGTAATTCCCCGATGTTTTAACATCACAGATAACATGTGTACAAACAATTGACGACTATGCGTCTGTCCCATATTTATACTCTCAACTATAAACCTTACTACTCCTCCTCAATTTAAATTCACTTGTATACGTATATACTCACTCTTTTTAGCTAATAAGAGTAGTGGCGAGGAAAACTGTCGAAATCGAGCCCCACGTTGGGCGCCACCTGCCGCGGCCAGCACAAGCAAGAGTCACACCTGCATAGGGAGAGAACGGAGTGTCCCCGCTAAGAAAAATAAGAGAGAGACGAAAGATGGGGTTGAGAGGATCAGACCAAAATGGCTGATGCCTTCCTTTATTGTGCTGCAGTATATATAGGATAAAGTACGTGACTTCTGACATTCACAAGATTGTTCTTAATCTCCAAATACAATCACAAGACCCTTACCGTTGTGTACATCACAAATAGATAATCTATCTTCTATCAATAAGCTAATCTATCTTCTATGAAATGTTGCAAGAACCAAACGTCCTGGAGCCTTAAGGGTAATAAATTCTTCAGGGGGGCGGGACAGGGAGTTTAGGAACATGTCCTAGGGCTCTGCATAACGCCGAGCAGCTCCCAAGACTTAACCCTTCACGGGCAGTCCCCCGCAAATTATAAATGGTAGAAAAAGAAGTGTGGAACTTTTTGGAAAAGAATTAGCAAATATAGTGTTTCCTTTCAATAAGGATCAATTGCAATTTCTTTTACAAAATAGTGATGATTGGAAAGTTGCCCTGATAGATTTCAGGGGTCAAATTTTGTTTCATTTGCCCTCAAGCCCCCTTTTGCATTCTTTGAAAACTCATCCAGTCATTTTTCCAAAAAAATTTTTTCTATTCAACCTTTGGAAGGGGCAATTTTTGTTTTCACTGATGGTTCCTCTAACGGTAAAGCAGTCACAATTATTGATAGAATATCCCATGTTCAAGTAACTGAAGAGACATCTGCCCAGAGGGCTGAGTTACGAGTAGTTATTTGGGCTTTTCAACTCTTAAGAGACCACACCTTCAATCTTCTGACTAACTCCTGATATATTGTAGGGTTGCTTCCTCATATAGAGACTGCTAATATTCAAAAAAATAAAACTATCTTCTCCTTGTTATCTGATTTACACAAAGAGATTAAACACAGAGATAATAAATATTTTGTGGGACATATTAGAGCCCATTCTGGCTTTCCCAGCCCTTTACATGAAGGAAATGCTTTGGCAGATGCATTAACTAAAGTAATTTCTTTAAACTTACATGAATAAATTGACAAGGCCAAAAATTCTCACAAAATTCACCATCAAAATGCAGCTGGTTAAAGGTATGAATTTCATATCCCTAGGGAAACAGCTGGACAAATAATTATGTCAAATTGCCCAATATTTAATCCATCTCCACCATTAGGAGTTAATCCCCAAGGCCTTAGGCCTAATGCTCTCTGGCAAATGGACAGAACTCATATACTGGCCTTTGGAAAACTGTCCTTTGTGAATGCTACTGTTGATACCTTTTCTTATGTTATTATAGCCTCTGCTAGGTCTGGTGAAGCAGCAAGAGATGCAGTTCAGCACTTGTTTCAATGTTTTTCCCAAATAGGACTCCCTGAACAAATAAAAACTGATAATGCCTCGGCTTATACTTCTTTTTCTTTTTAGATAATTTTTTCAGCAATTTTCCATTATACATTCAACAGGAATACATTATAATCCCCATGGTCAAGCCATAGTGACACCAAACTTTCAGATAGCTAAATAAAAGCAGGGGGAATTTAAGTGTTCCTCTCCACATTATGTTTTACACCATGCTTTGTTTGTAATTAATCATTTAAACATAGACACACGGGGGCAGACTACAATGATGAAATGCTGGATTCCTGAAGGGGCTATGACTCGGCCCCTGGTCAAGTAAAAAGATCTTGTTACTAGAGAGTAAAAAGGGCCAGATGTGTTGCTAACTTGTGGAAGAGGGTATGGTTATGTGTTTCTTCAGGATTCCACTTTTCCTCTGGATTCCTGACAAACTGGTTCAACATGTCCAGCCCCATAAGACCTCCAGAATCACGAAGACTCCTGAGGTCACTGAGATCCCTGGGACCCTGGAGTCTGGCACCAGAAAAAGATGAGGAGACCAAAAGTTCGTTGAGTCCAGGCCTGAAGGAGCCAGGGAAAAGCCAAAGGGCGAGTGACTCTTCACCTGAGGCTTCACCGCTAGTACATTGCTTCAGGAGAGACATGCTGATGGACTTCAACTGTATTCTGCTCCACCTCGATGCCATCATCATACTCAAACAACTACCTCCAACACAGTGCCAACTCGGGGCCAGCTAAAACATCTCACTCAGCGGGCCGAATGATTAATTGAAAGGGGGAGATATGAGGCCGCTTCTATAGTAATGTTTGTGGCTATGCTTGCTGTGTTTGTCAGCCAAGGCCCTCCAGCACAGAAAAGGTTCATTGGGCCTATTTGCCTAATCCACCTTCTTTTCAGCCTATTGATTGGATGAACGAGCCCATTCGTGTTTTTATTAATGATACTCTTCTTTTGGGCGGGACTTCCATCTATCCTAATAATATTAAAACAGTGGTCAGCATTTCCTTCAATATTTCAGGTGTGTCCGTTTATCCACCTATTTGCTTTGCCATACCTTCCTCTTTACACGGATCAGTTCTGGTTTTGAATGGATGTGTTAGCATTTCCTTGAAAGGCATGCTTACTGATTCTCTGAGAAGAGATGGCAAGAGAGACTTTTGGTCTTTACTGCTGCTGATCCCAGGGGCACATGAAAGACTATCTGATGGCTTAAAAAAGGCAGCCCCTCATTTAAAGGACTATCCGAGCTGTGCACTCTTCACTCCGGACTCTGATGAACAAGGACTGCAGATCTGGGAAAGCATAAGCAGAACTTCTGGCTTTCCTTGTTGGAAAAAATTATTGCATGCCCTAAGGTCACCTATTTCCATTGTTGCCACCAGACATTTTATGATCAAATGGGGGTGCCCCTGTCTTTCGAATCAATGATGGGGCTTGATTTATGTAGAACCTTATAGGTCCACATGGAATAATTCGTTTCTCCCTGGGCCTTTAATAATCATTAGGTGACATGCTAATGGATAGATTCCTCCTTTAGTGAGCTTCGATGGAATGGGTCCCATGCAGCCTGAGTTATGGAAAGCATTAGCTGCTATGGCGCCTGTGATTTTACAGAGACCTTTAAAAGAACAAAGATACATTGTATGGACCTGTGTACATTCTCCCTATGCCTTTTCATTGGCAAGAAATCAGAGTGATTTGGAAGTTTATGAAGGAGAAACTGTTTGCAATGTTATATGTGTGAATTGTTTTATATCAAATTGTTTTGATGGGAATGATTATAATAATTATAAGGTTGTGATGATCATAAAGCAACCACCATATTGGATGGTTCCTATAAAATTAGAGGGACAATGGT
This sequence comes from Capra hircus, assembly GCF_001704415.2. NCBI lineage: Eukaryota > Metazoa > Chordata > Mammalia > Artiodactyla > Bovidae > Capra > Capra hircus. Next base: position 130,616 of record NW_017190096.1, read on the forward strand.
TTGATGATTATGCATTGAAAATTTTATATGAACTTAATGGCTTAATTTCTCAACCTGAGATTCATTGTAGCTCTGGTTTTGGGAATAACTGCCTTGATTACCATAATTGCATCAGTCCTGGTTTCTGTTGCTGCCCTGTCAAAAGACATGTGTATGGCCTCGTTTGTCAATCAGCTGTCCAAGAATATCTCCATATCTCTTATTACACATGGAAATTATAGAAAAGAAAATAGAAAATTGGGTCAATGCTTTAGAAGAAGCAGTTCTGTTTATTGTGCAAGAAATTACAAACTTAGAAATTAAATTATCTTTAAGGTGCCATACTGAATTTAAAATAGATGTACATTATCCCTCTACAAGTGAATAAGTCCATCCATTTTTGGAAATGCATTAAGAATCATATTTTAGGCAACTGGGATCATTCAGATTTTAGTATTGATATTTCTAAATTACATCAAGATATTCAGGATATGAACCAGGTGGTGTCTGACTTTTCCTCTCAAAGGTTTTTTAATTCCCTCTTTGAAAATCCAGAGAGGTATTTTTTCCATGGATTATTTTCTACAGTAATGATTATTGTGGCCATGTGCTTATTCCTGTTTGTTCTGATTTGTGTAATAGCCCCATGCCTTTTCAGAATACTCAGCCAAAATGTTTCTGCTACATCTACTGAGTTTCATACCTATGCTCTAAAAAATAAAAAAGGGGGAGATGTCGGGAGTCGCATTAGGCATTACTGACAAAGTGGAAGCATGGCCCTAAACCTCCTCCCTTTGTTCCATAGGCATGGACCAGGAATGAAGGAGTTACGCTTTGTGATTCTGACTTGTTTTTTCCTTTCCTCAGCTGAGTTGACTGAAGACAATATTAAGGTGCTTATTGTTTTTGAGAGGAGCATGAGAAGGCATAAAGCATTCTGCAGCTGTGCTCAAAGGATAATTCATAATTACTGACATGTGTTCAAGAACTTTTACAAAAGACTATTCCAGGGTGAGCACAAAGGCTGCAGCTTGAGGTAACGGGAGGGATTGCTATCTGAAGCCCATTTGTGAGAAAAGTTGTTTATGGCAAAGGAGTTTGCTGAATGAAGGGCTTGGGAATAAGTAAAATAGTTAGAAACTAAAGATTTAAGGAATGCTGTAATGTTACAATATTCTACTATAGCTTATAGAAATTAGGGACTTCAGAAATATTATTAGCTAAAAGCCTTTTCCAAGAATTAGTGAGCTTAGGATACTAGGGGCAAACAGGACTTTGAAAGATAAGAAATAAACTGAGGAATGTGGTATGCAGCCCAGACATTAGCATGAGTTATAGTGTATTCACAGGGACACATGAGAAGAAGTAGATAAGAGAGCTGCTGAGGAAGGAACTCCTTTTGAGGGGTAACAGTGATTTGTGGAGTAAAATAAATCTGGGTCAATGGGAAGGAAAAATATAAAACCTCTGACCTAATGGTTTTGTAAACGTATAATAGAGAATCATAAGCTTGAAATAAACAGGCAGTCCCTGAAAACTGAGAGGCTACCTCAGTTTCTCACCAACACGGCTCACCCCTTCAGGTTGAATCTCTGGCTGCTGTGGCTGGACTCCAGCACTTTTCTAATCTGAATATTCAACAAGATGCAAGTAGAATACACAGCAAAACAGTATGTCAGAACACTGAGCATGGCGCTGTGGGGAGAACCTGTGGATGTGTGTGCCCCATCACATAGGGCTCCTTTGGTGCATCTGTGTTACCATCCTGGTGACTCCTCTGGGTGTATGTTTGTCTTCCCCTCACAGAGGGAACCTCCCCATAACACAGGTCAACTGTCCACTCCTGAGCCCTCTTGTCTCCACATCCCTGGACCTCTGTTCCATCAGAATCCAGGTCAGTGTATCACAAGCACTTCATTCTCGCATTTGCGCTGGCCTGAGATGGTGGTGGGTTCACCTTGATGGGAGGAATAATGTCCCATCACCTATGGACACAAATCCTGTGCTTGCAAAACACTCTCCCATCTCCCAAGTCCATAGGTGTGGGTCACCTCTTTTTCTTGTCTGTGAACCCCAGCTACCTTGTTTCCAAGTAAAAATTCAGGAGTGCTCAGCAGTGGTGTCACCCAGGCTTGGGGTCTTGGACAGCACCCCAGGGAGCAAGCAGGGTCCACCTGCACATCCCGATGGCTTCTTCTCCACCGGGCACTCCCTCCTGTGAGTCTGTGGCACCCTCTGTGTTCTCAGTCGACTCAGGTGAGCAGGTGGGATGTGTGCCAGTGTGGTCAGGTTCTGCCCCCGTTGGCCCACAGTGAGACACTGGAGGAGGCTCCATGTGACCTCTTGCACGTCTGTGGGTGGGGATGGACACGGAGGCGCTCAGGAAATAGTTCTCAGGTAAACAAATGGATGGAGCAATGCAGAGCCGCTTCACGAACATCAGGCTCCTAGACATTTGCTCAGGCCCCCTAACTCGCCAGACCCCTGAAACACTCACTGGGTTACCTCAAGCGCTTCCCGGGTTCCCAAAGTGTCCGTCTACTCCCACCAGCCCATAACCCTATCCTCTCAATGTAAGAGAAGGACACAGGACCTGGGTCATCAGGTGTCCTCCCCCAGTGGCACTGGCTAGCACAGGGTCAGCATCAGCTCAGGACTCCTGAGGGGCTTGTCACTGTGCCCCACGAGCCTCAGTCCATGGGCTTTCTCGCGCGTCCTGTACTCTGACCCAGAGAGACTCAACTTCCAGTTGGCTGCCTCTCTTCCCCCAGGTGGTCCTGGCCCTCCACCCCGCCCTGTACGCGCGCGCACGCGCACACACACACACACACACACACATATAGACACATACTTAGATGATGCTGGGAAAGATTGAAGTGAGGAGGACAGTGCGGGGGTGAGAGAGGATGAGATGGTTGGATTGCATCACTGACTGAATGGAAATGAGTTTGAGTAAACTCCTGCAGTCAGTGATGGACAGGGAGGCCTGGAGTGCTGCTGTTCACATGGTCGTGAAGAGTCATACATGACTGAGCGACTGAACTGAACTCAAATGAACACAGCTTTTAGAGTTGCTGTTACACAACATGGCCACAAAGAGGCAGGAGTGCTTCTGCTTCACACTCTTCTAAATTTTTTTTTTTAATAAATTTATTTTTATTGGAGGCTGATTGCTTTACAGTATTGTAGTGATTTTTGCCAAACACTGATATGAGTCAACCAGGGGTGTACATGTGTTCCCCATCCTGAACGCTTCTCACACCTCCCTCCCCATCCCATCCCTCAGGTTCATCCTAGTACACCAGCCCTGAGCACCCTGTCTCATGCATCAAACCTGGACTGGCGATCTATTTCACATATGGTAATGTACATGTTTCAGTGCTATTCTCTCAAATTATCCCACCCTCGCCTCCTCCCACAGAGTCCAAAAGTCTGTTCTTTATATCTGTGTCTCTTTTGCTGTCTCACATACAGGGTCATCATTACCATTTGCTAAATTCCATATATATGCATTAGTATACTGTATTGGTGTTTTTCTCTCTGACTTACTTCACTCTGTATAATAGGCTCCAGTTTCATCCACCTCATTAGAAGTAATTCAAATGCATTCATTTTAAAAACTGAGTAATATTCTATTATGTATATGTACCAGAGTTTTCTTATCCATTCATCTGCTGATGGACATCTAGGTTGCTTCCATGTCCTGGCGATTGTAAGCAGTGCTGCAATGAATGTCAGGGTACAGAGGTCTCTTTCAATTCTGGTTTCCTTGGTGTGCATACCCAGCAGTGGGATTTCTGGGCCCTATGGCAGCTCTATTTCCAGTTTTTAAAGGACTCTCCACACTGTTCTCCATAGTGGCTGTACTAGTTTGCCTTCTCACCAAGAGTGGAAGATGGTTCCCTTTTCTCCACACCATCTCCAGCATCTATTGCTTGTAAACTTTCTGATAGCAGCCATGCTGACTGGCGTGAGATGGTACCTCGTTGTGGTTTTGATTTGCATTTCTCTAATAATGAATGATGTTCAGTATCTTTGCATGTGTTTGTTATCGATATGTATGTCTTCATTGGAGAAATGTCTGTTTAGATCTTTGGCCCATTTTTTTATTTAATTTTTTTTAAATTTTTACTTTATTTTACTTTTCAATACTGTATTGGTTTTGCCATATATTGACATGAATCCACCACAGGTGTAAATTGGTTTGTTTATTTTACTGGAATTGAGCTGTAGGAGCCATTTGTATATTTTTGAGATTAATGCTTTGTCAGTTGCTTCGTTTGTTATTATTTTCTCCCATTCTGAAGGCTGTCTTTTTACCTTAATTATAGTTTCCTTAGCTGTACAAAACTTTTAAGTTTAATTAGGTCCCTTTTGTTTATTTTTGCTTTTATTTCCATGACTTGGGGGTGGGTCATAGAGGATCCTACTGTAAACTTACTTTTTTTGTGCATTCGTTGTTGTTTTATTTTGAAGTAGGGTTGATTTCTGATACAGTGTTGGTTTCAGATTTGTACAGGAGCTGAATTCAGTGATATACAGACGTTTATCAATTCTTTTTTGGGTTCATTTTCCCCAGAGAGAGGATTGCAGTGTCTCCAGTAGGCTACCCTTTGCTATTCCTGGTTATCTGTTTAATATATATATATATTAAATACATATATATATTTTTAATACAAATATACATATACATATGTATATTTAATACATATATATATATGTATTAAAGTCTGTTTGTTCCCTGCAAACTATTCGTTTATCCCACATCACTAACTTCTTTTTAAATAATCATAAGTTGGTTTAAATAATCATAAGTTTGTGAGATTGTTTCTACTGTGTAATAGCCTACACTTGCATTAATTTCAAGAAGATATCTGTCAGTGATACCTTCTGATATTTGTCTTTCTCTACCTGCTTTCCTTTACTTAGTATGGTATTCACTCTATCCATCCATGTTGTTGTAACTGGCAGTATTCCATTCTGATTCAGGGCTGGGTAGGATTACAGTGCATAGATGCATCACTCTGACTTCATTTTCCTGTTGATGAATAACTTCGTTGAATTTGTTGCAGGGAGGGGTTCCAGACAGTAGAGAACACACCTGCCAATGCAGGAGACATGGGTTCAGTCCCTGAGTGGGGAAGATCCCCTGCGGAAGAGCATGACAACCCACTCCAGTATTCTTGCCTGGAGAATCCCATGGGCAGAAGTGCCTGGATGGCTACAGACCATGCAGTCACAAAGTGTTGGACATGACTATAGTGACTGAGAATACATGCAAGGGAAACAAAAATAGGAATGAGGTTTTTTTTTTTTTTTTTTCCCTTTCTTTGAGAATGAAGGAGAAAAAGAAAACAGTGAGTAGGCCTGAACATTTCAAGATTTTTTTTTTTTTTACATTAACTGCTCAAAACTCTGAATGTCTCTAAGTTTGCTTTTCTGCCCCCTAACTCTGCAGGAGCTATAAGTAATATTTTTTTTCCTTGGACTCTGCTAAATACATCCCCTATCTGTTGTTTACCCTTACAACACCCTTCCCCTTGTACTTACCTATCAGAAAGGAGGCCGCAGAGCCACCCCAACTGCCAGAGTCAGTTATTGGGTTATTGACTTCAGTCCATGACTGTCTTTGAAAAAATGAACAAGGAAGAAATCTAGATCCTATCCCCTTTTCTCCACTTCACTGACACCTCACTGTGAGGCCTTGCCTTATATAAGTCCCTAGAGTCTTCATGGGCAAGGGGTGGGAGGATACACAGTTCTTGAGGCATGACCCTATTGTGTTCCCCTATCTGCTGGCGTGAGAATAAAACCACCTTCATATGTCCTTCAAACTCTGTCTTTGTATTTTTTATTTGGCTTCACTGGGCAGAGAAAAACCAAGATTTTGGCCAGGAACCATTCTAGTTCTTGGCCATTGACAATCAAGCTGCCCTGAAATCATGGATGTACAGGTCACTGTGAATTCTGATTTTCTCTGGGTCTGAGCCCAGACATGGGATTGTTGGACCATTTGGTTTCTGGATGTTTTGTTGCAAAAGAACCTTCTTGCTGGTTTTGATAGTTCCTGTACCCATGTACACCCCAACTGAGAGTGTAGCAGAATTCCCTTTTGCCTCCATCTGCTGTAGGCCATATTCTCTGTAGATTTTTAGACAGTGGCCACTCTGACCTGTGGGAGGGGATTTTTCATGGGATTTTTGATTTGCATGGATTTAATACATAGTGGCGTGCTGCATTCCATCGGACTGCAAAGAGTAGGACACAACTGAGCAACTGAATTGAATATACAGTGAGCTGGACAAACTTTCCAGGTGTTTTTTGGTACTCTACAGAGTGACTACAGTTTATCTCTTGACATCGTTTTCTTGAAAGGTGGCCCTGTTTTGAATTCCTGTCTGATGATCTACCCTGGGACATGACTGGAAAGGAGGAGTCATTTACAGTCCCACAGGCCTTATGAATATGAATGGCCAAGCAGCTCTAGGTTTAAAGTTGTTTTTCTGGAAGATGGTTCTATGGAAAGAGCATTGCTTTCTGCCTTACTCTGATCCTCAGCCATTGAGTCTCATGGAAAGCTCTGTTCATGGAGTCTCATCTAGAGCGGAATGTGCCAAGGCTTGAGTCTCATTTCTTCTTTTCCCTTACCCAGGACACATCCCAGTTTGTGGACACCACTCTGCAAAGGGTGCTGTCATCTGTAGGTGGGGTGACCCTAACGATGGAGGCTGGAGGTAGGAATCCCAGCCTAGGAGACACAGAGTGGCCAGGGGACCTTGCAAACCTTTTCCAGCCCAGAGGCTCCACCAATTCTTGGGTGAGGTTGGCTTGGTTTCTCTACTGGAGGTTCTGCTAGCATCTGGAGATTGGGTGCTCATGTAAAGCAAAGGAGACACCCCAGGTCCATTGTAAGGTCACATTTCCTGGCACATGCTCTCAGCTCTATCTCCACTGAGGGCCTCCAGACATGGGACCAAAACCAGCTCAGGCTCCAGGGAGGTGACACCATCCTGGTCACCATCTCCTGAGGGCCGTAGAGTCAGCCTTTCTGATTTCTTTTATATAATTTACTTCCCAAATTTGAATTGGTGTATGTAGTTGAATGACAAGGTTGTGGGTGTTTCCTTTTTTCTTCTTTATTATTTTTTGTTTGTTTGTTTTAGATTGACAGCAACTTGATTCACTTGTATGGAGATGTGTATATCTTCTCTTCCAGGTTATTTTCCAATATAGGATGTTACAGTGTTGAATAGAATTCCTGTTTACATGGTGGTTTCTGGTGGATTAGCCTCCCTACGTTTTATTGAATCAATTCATTGCTCCATGTCCCACAGTTGTTTTTTGTTTGTTTGTTTGTTTTCTTTCTTTCTGGGGACCATTGATTCTTTTCTGTGTGTGTGAAACTGTTTCTCTTTGGTAAAGAGGTTTATCTGTATCCATTTTTAGATCCCAGCTATAAGTGGTGTCTTATGCTAATATCCCTTTCTGTCTCCCTCACCTCACTTGCTATGGTCATCTCTGCTTTATTCCGAGGCCGCCTATGGCATTATTTCCTGCTTGCTATGGCTGAGTGACGGTTCATCATCTATGTAACTCATCTTTTTTATTCCTTGTGGACATCTTTATTTGCAATTCCCGCCCCTCCCCCATTCTGAGGACTGTCTTTCTCTTTCATGTTGTGTTCCTTGCTGTGCAAACACTTTTAAGGTTAATTCAGTCCTGTTTTCTCAGTTTTGGTTGATTTTGCATTATTCTGGACACACTTAGTGGAATTGATGTTAAAGCATGTCCCCCCATATGGTCCTCAAAATTGCATAGTATCTGTCCAACATTTAGATCTTTATCTTCTTTGAAGTTTATATTTGTGTATAGTTTGAGGGATATTCAAATCGTATTCTTATTTTCATTATTGATGCATGTCCATATTGTCATCCATATTGGCTTTCATCTATTTTCATTTACAGCAACGGAGGTGAAGGGTTTCCTTTTCTTCATGAAATCTAGCGCATTTAACCTTTGTAGAGTGCTTGACAATCACCATTCTGATTGGTACGAGGTAATGCCGAATACCCTTCCCTGACATTTAGCAATTTTGACATCTTTTATGTGATATTTTCTAAGTGTGAGTTAAAGGTACCTGCTAAAATTGGCTTTGTGATGGTCTACCCAGTTATGAAGTCCTTTTTGGTGACCATCTTTTGGAGACTCCATGAAATCAGTTTTTTACTTAGAAACCTTTAGGCCTTGTGAATATTGAATGCCCGTCAACATGACTTTCTGTTGATGGGTGGGACTGTAGCCCTCCCTGTTGTTTTACCAGATACAAAACTATAGTGGAGATAATGAAGACAATGGCAATCTCCTTCAAAAGGTCCTGTGCGTGTACTACCTCATGCAGTGCCCCCGACCCTGCAGCAGGCCACCATGGACCCACATCTCTGCTGGAAACCCTTGGACAGTCACGGGCAATTCTGGGTCAGTCTCTTCTGGGGTCACTGCTCCTTTCTCCTGGGTCCTGGTGCACACAAGGTTTTGTTTGTGCCCTCCAAGAGTCTGTTTCCCTAGTCCTGTGGAAGTTCTATAATCAAATCCCACTGGCCTCCAAAGTCTAATTCCCTGGGGGTCCTCAGTCCCTTTAATTGATCCCCAAGTCTGTTGTGGGTCAGAACACTTTCTTAATAGTGTTATAGTTTCTTTGGTATAATTGCTCTTCAGATTGTGGGTCATCTGCTCAGTGTCTCTATGTTACAGTTATTGGAAAACTCCTCCAAAAGGGCTTATACCACACCCAGGACTGCTGCACCCATAGCCCCTGCCCCTGTGGCAGGCCCTGCTAATCCATGCCCCTACAGGAGAAGCTCAGACACTCAAAGGTAGGTCTTGTCAGTCACTGTGGGGTCTCCTGTTGTACACAAGGATTTGTTTGAGCCCTCCAGGCTCAGTGTCTCTGGTGGGTATGTGATCTGTTTCTAAACATGATTTCGCCCCTCCTACCATCTTGTTGGAGCTTCTCCTTTACCCTTGGATGTGGGGTATCTTTTTTTTGGTGGGATCTAACATTCTCCTGTTGATAGTTGATCAGCAGAGAGTTGTATTTTGGAGTTCTTACAGGAGAAGATGAGCACAAGTCCTTCTACTCTTCCATTTTATCACTATGGATTAAAGACTTACTGAGCATGGCCCCGCCCATCAGAACAAGACCCAGTTTTCCCCACAGCCAGTCTCTCCATTCAAGAAGCTTTCATAAGCCTTTAACCCTTGTCAGTGAGAGAGCAGACAAAAAAGGAAAAAAAAATCACAGACAACTTATCAAATTGATCAGTGCTGAAGAACCTGAAGTTGATGCATTCTATGAAGACCTGCTGGAAAAGGGAATGGCAAACCACTTCAGTATTCTTGCTTTGAGAACCCCATGAACAGTATGAAAAGGCAAAATGGTAGGATACTGAAAGAGGAACTCCCCAGGTCGGTAGGTGCCCAATATGCTACTAGAGATCAGTGGAGAAATAACTCCATAAAGAAAGAAGGGGTAGAGCCAATGCAAAAGTGATACCCAGCTGTAGATGTGATTGGTAATAGAAGCAAGATCCGATGCTGTAAGGGGCAATATTGCATAGGAAACTGGAATGCCAGGTCCATGAATCAAGGCAAATTGCAAGTGGTCAAACAGGAGATGGCAAGAGTGAACGTCAGCATTCTAGGAATCAGTAAATTAAAATGGACCGGAATGGGTGAATTTAAATCAGATGATAATTAAAGCTACTGTGGGCAGGAATCCCTTAGAAGAAATGGAATAGCCATCATGGTCAACAAAAGAGTCCGAAATGCAGTACTTGGATGCAGTCTCAAAAACGACAGAATGATCTCTGTTCGTTTCGAAGGCAAACCATTCAATATCATGGTAATCCAAGCCTATGCTCCAAATAGTAACACTGAAGAAGCTGAAGTTGAATAGTTCTATGAAGACCTACAAGACCTTTTAGAAGTAACACCCAACAAAGATGTTATTTTCATTATAGGGGACTGGAATGCAAAAGTAGAAAGCCAAGACACACCTGGAGTAACAGGCAAATTTGCCCTTGGAATATGGAATGAAGCAGGGCAAAGGCTAAAAGAGTTTTGCAAAGAGAATGCACAGGTCACAACAAACACCCTCTTCCAACAACACAAGAGAAGACTCTACAAATGGACATTACCAGATAGTCAATATCAAAATCAGATTGTTTTTCATTTTTGCAGCCAAAGATGGAGAAGCTCTATACAGTCAGTAAAAACAAGGCAAAGAGCTGACTGTGGCTCAGACCATGAACTCCTTATTGCCAAATTCAGCCTTAAATTGAAGAAAGTGGGTAATACCACTAGACCATTCAGGTATGACCTAAATCAAATCCCTTATGATTATACAGTGGAAGTGAGAAATAGACTCTAGGGACTAGATCTGATATAGCACCTTATGAACTATGGAAAGAGGTTCATGACATGGTATAGAAGACAGGGATCAAGACCATCCCCATGGAAAAGAAATGCAAAAATTCAGAATGGCTATCTGAGGAGGCCTTACAATTAGCTGTGTAAAGAAGAGAAGTGAAAAGCAAAGGAGAAAAGGAAGGATATAAGCACCTGAATGCAGAGTTCCAAAGAATAGCAAGAAGAGATAAGAAAGCCTTCCTTAGTGATAAATGCAAAGGAATAGACGGAAACACCAGAATGTGAAAGTCTAGAGATCTCTTCAAGAAAATGATATATTCCAAGGGAACATTTCATGCAAAGATGGGCTCAAATAAAGAACAGAAGTCATATGGACCTAAGAGAAGCAGATGATATTAAGAAGAGGTGGCAAGAATACACAGAAGAACAGTACAAAAAAGAGCTTCATGACCCAGATGATCAGGATGGTGTGATCACTCACCTATAGCCAGACATCCTAGAATGTGAAGTCAAGTGGGCCTTAGAAAGCATCATTATGAACAAAGCTAGTGGAAGTGATGGCATTCCAATTGAACTATTTCAAATCCTGAGAGATAATTCTGTGAAAGTGCTGCACTCAATATGCCAGTGAATTTGGAAAACTCAGTAGTCGCCACAGGACTGGAAAACGTCAGATTTCATTCCAATCTCAAAGAAAGGCAATGCCAAAGAATGCTTTGGCACACAATTGCACTCATCTCACATGCTAGTAAAATGCTGCTCAAAACAACTTCCTAATATTGAAGCTGGTTATAGAAAAGGCAGAGGAACCAGGGATCAAATTTCCAACATATGCTGTATCATCGAAAAAGCAAGAGTTCCAGAAAAGCATCTTTTGCTGCTTTATTGACTATGCCAAAGCCTTTGACTGTATGGATCACAAAAAACTGTGGAAAATTCTAAAAGAGAATACCAGACCACCTGATCTGCCTCTTGAGAAGTAACAGTTTCTCAGGTCAGGAAGAAACAGTTAGAACTGGAGAAGGAACAACAGACTGATCCCAAATAGGAAAGAGTACGTCAAGGCTGCATATTGTCATCCTGCTTATTTAACTTTTATGCAGAGTACATCATGAGAAATGCTGGGCTGAAAGTATCACAAGCTGGAATCAAGATTGCTGGGAGAAATATCAATAACCTTAGATATGCACATGACACCACTCTTATGGCAGAAAGTGAAGAGGAACTAAAGAGCCTGTTGATGAAAGTGAAAAAGGAGAGTGAAAAAGTTGGCTTAAATCTCAAGATTCAGAAAATGAAGATCATGGCATCTGGTCTGTTCACTTCATGGGAAATAGATGGGGAAACAATGGAAAGAGTGTCAGACTTTATTTTTTGGGGCTCCAAAAATCACTGCAGATGGTGATTGCAGCCATGAAATTAAAAGACACTTATTCCTTGCCAGGAAAGTTATGATCAACCTAGATAGTATATTGAAAAGCAAGCATATTACTTTGCCAACAAAGATCTGTCTAGTCAAGACTATGGGTTTTTCAGTAGTCATGTATGGATGTGAGAGTTGGACTCTGAAGAAAGCTGAGAACAGAAGAATTGATGCTTTTGAACTGTGGTGATGGAGAAGACTGTTGAGAGTCCCTTGGACTGCAAGGAGATCCAATCAGTCCATCCTAAAGGAGATCAGTCCTGGGTGTTCATTCTAAGGACTGATGCTGAAACTGAAACTTCAATACTTTGGCCACCTCTTGCGAAAAGTCGATTCATTGGAAAAGACCCTGATGATGGGAGGGATTGGGGGCAGGAGGAGAAGGGGATGACAGAAGAGATAGCTGGATGCCATCACTCACGTGATGCACATGAATTTGAGTGAACTCCGGAAGTTGGTGATGGAAAGGGAGGCCTGGTGTGCTGTGATTCATGGGGTCACAAAGAGGTGAACATGACTGAGTGACTGAACTGAACTGAACTGAACTGAACTGATGAAGACCTACAAGACCTTCTAGAATTAACACCCAAGAAACAGGTCATTTTCTTTATAGAGGACTTAGTGAAAAAGCAGGAAGTCAAGAAATACCTGGAGTAACAGGCACATTTGTCCTTGGAGTACACAATGAAGCAGGGCAAAGGCTAAGAGAATTTTGCCAAGAGAACACACTGGTACACTGGTCATATCATAGACCCTCTTCCCACAACACAAAAGAAGTCTCTACACTAGGACATCACCAGGTGGTCAGCAGCAAAATCAGATTAATTATTTTTTGACGGGGCGCAAAGATGGAGAAGCCCTATACAGTCAGCAAAAGAATACTGGGAGCTGACTGTGGCTCAGATCATGAAGTCTGTATTGCAGAATTCAGACCTCAGTTGAATAAAGTGTGGAAACCACTGGAGCATTCAGATATGACCTACATCAAATCCCTTATTATTATCGAGTTCAGTTCATTTCAGATCATTAGCTCAGTCGTATCCGACTCTTTGCAACCCCATGAATCACAGCACACCAGGCCTCCCTGTCCATTACCAATTCCCAGAGTTCACTCAGATTCACGTCCATTGAGTCAATGATGCCATCCAGCTATCCCATCTTCTGTCATCCCCTTCTCCTCCTGCCCCTATCCTTCCCAGCATCAATGAGTCAACACTTCGCATGAGGTGGCCAAAGTACTAGAGTTTCAGCTTTAGCATCATTCCTTCCAAAGGCATTCCAAGGGTTGGATCTCCTTGCAGTCCAAGGGACTCTCAAGGGGCTTCTCCAACACCACAGTTCAAAAGCATCAATTCTTCGGTACTCAGCCTTCTTTACACTCCAACTCTCACATCCAAACAGGACCAGTGGAAAAATCATAGTCTTGACTAGACAGACCTTAGTCGGCAAAGTAATGTCTCTGCTTTTCAATATCCTATCTAGGTTGGTCATAAATTTTCTTCCAAGGAGTAAGCATCTTTTAATTTCATGGCTGCAATCACCATCTGCATTGGTTCTGGAGCCTCCCCCCCCCAAAAAAAAATAAAGTTTGACACAGTTTCCACTATTTCCCCATCTATTTCCCATGAAGTGATGGGACTGGATGCCATGATCTTCATTTTCTGAATGTTGAGATTTAAGCCAACTTTTTCACTCTCCTCTTTCACTTTCATCAAGAGGCTTTTTAGTTTCTCTTCTCTTTCTGCCATATGAGTGATATCATCTGCATATGTGAGGTTATTGTTATTTCTCCCGGCAATCTTGATTCCAGCTGGTGTTTCTTCCAGTCCAGCGTTTCTCATGATGTACTCTGCATGTAAGTTAGATAAGCAGGGTGATAATATACAGCCTTGACGTACTCCTTTTCCTATTTGGAACCAGTTTGTTGTTTCATGTCCAGTTCTAACTGTTGCTTCCTGACCTGCATACAGATTTCTCAAGAGGCATGTCAGGTGGTCTGGTATTCCCATCCCTCTCAGAATTTTCCACATATTATCCAGTGGAAGGGACAAATAGATTTAAGGGATTAGATCTTATCGACAGAGCTCCTGAAGAACTATGGACAGAGGTTTGTGACATTATATGGGAGGCAAGGATCAAGAACATCCCTAAGAAAAGGAAATGTAAAAAAGCAAAATGGCTGTCTGAGGCCTTAAAATAGATCAGAAATGAAGAGAAGCTAAAGACAAAGAAAAAAGGAAATATATAACCACCTGAAATCAGAATTCCAAAGAATACCATGGAGAGATAATATTCCTCAGTGATCAATGCAAAACAAGGGAGGAAAACAATGGAGTGGGAAAGATCAGATATCTCTTCAAGAAAATTAAAGATACCAAATGAATATTTCATGCAAAAATGAACAGAATAAAGGACAGAAACGGTATGGACCTAACAGAAGCAGGAAATATTAAAAAAGAAGTGGCAAGAATGAGCACAAGAACTACACATAAAAAGATCTTCATCACACACATAACCACGACGGTGTGATCATGGAGGATGAGAAAAGATGTGAAGATGTGAAAGGGGGTTGTAATCAGTGGTGGAAAAGGTATAGAACTTCCTGAGAGCAAGTAAGTGCTAAGATGCAGAGGAGAGAGGAAGATGGATGAGGCAATGCAGATAGGTTGTGAGGAAATGCGGACGAAAGGAATGACACTAATGGAAAACAAATTCAGAAAACAGTCTCTGTAGGCTCTGTGCACTGTCTGGCATGGATGGAGGTGGGGTATTCTGTGTGCTGACCTGGTATGGATGGAGCTGGAATAGTCTGAGTGGTGTACTTGCATGGATGGAGCAGGGGTGGTGAGCAGGTCAGGCATCATGAATAGTGTGTGTGCTGACCTAGCATGAATGGAGCTGGGGTGGTTGTGTGCTGACTTGGCATGAATTGAGGCACGGTGGTTGAATGGTGTCCTTGCATGGATGGAGCAGGAGTGGTCTGTGTGCTGACCTGGCATGAACGTGGCTGGGGTGTTCTGTGTACTGACTGGCACGGATGGAGGTGGGGTGCTGTACAGTTACCTGGCATGGATGGAGGTGGGGTGGTCTGAGTGGTGTTCTTGCTTGGATGGAGCAGGTGTGGTCTGTGTGCTGACCTGCCAAGGATGGAGGTGGGGTGGTTTGAGTACTGACCTGGCATGGATGGAGCTGCAGTGGTCTGAGTTTTGTCCTTGCATAGATGGAGGTGGGGTGGTCTGTGAACTATCCTGATGTGGATAGAGGTTGCGTGGTCTGTGTGCTGATCTTGCAGGATAAACGTGGGGTGGTCTGTGTGCTGACCTGGAATGGATGGTGCTGGGGTGGTCTGTGTGGTGATCTGGCATGGATGGAGGTCGTGTAGTCTATGTGCTCACTTGGCATGGATAGAGCTAGGGTGGAACCAATCGGTGTGTTCCTAAGTGACAGAATTGAGCTGTGCTTGGCTGGTGGGTGGGTGAACAAGTTAATGATCAGTCAGGGAGGTGGCATATAGTTTCTGGTGAGAATCAATTCATAAACAGCTTGATAAGAAGTTCAGGTTACCCAAAGAGAACAGGGTCTGGGGCTCTCAAAGCACAGGTATGGGTCTGTGGTTCTGAAGGAGAAGGAAAGTACAAACTTTTCCCCCTCTGCATTCCTTAATCTTGCACACACACACACACACACACACACACAACACACTTTTTTTTTTTTTTTTTAAGCCTGGAACTGGTGATTCACAACAAACACTCAGTTTAAACTCTGTACTGGGGATTATATACCAAAGTATCCTGAGCACAGTTTCTTCTTCCTGAAAACCTTCTGGCTAATCCTGTTAACTTAAAATGTAAATTTTGGGAGTGTGTATAGTAAATTCTTAACAACCCTGAAACATTATTTTGATTTATTATAAAAACTAATTAAAATAGTTGATAATTCCCTTGCTAACACTAGCAAGGGGAACATTGTCCATTGCCCTTCTGATGTCTATGTTAGAATATTTCACTGTCCATTTTCTTACTTTAATAAAACTCTGCTACAAAAAATCTCTTGAGTGATCAAAGCCTGTTCCCTGGTCCCAAAGCTAAATCTGCTTCCTCAGAGATCATGAATCCAACATTGTTCACTGTACACTATCAGGGGTGGTTTTTATTTTTCTGCTTGACCCCTTGCCATTTGTAAATGAGAGACCAGCATTATGTGTGTGTGAATTGAGTATTAAGAAGCAGTGGCTTGCTCTGACACTCATTTTCTTAAACTGAGAACAGAACATCAAAACTATTTTTGCAGTGAATTGCATTAACTTTAGGAAACTCCATGCCTTGGCTCCAAGTCTTACTCCTTGTTCAGGGAGGTTTAGTGGGTCTGACTGGCAAGCCCTTGGGAAAGCCTGTGGAGTTCAGTGCTGACACTGAGTTAGTGCCATGTATTTGACCATTCATTTACTCTAATGTGCACTTTGCAAAGCCAGAGATTTCTTACTCTCCTAGTTGTTGATGCAGTGTAGCCTGGAATAGATCCAGAAATCAGTGAGTGGAATGTGTTCTATACCTGTCCTTTTTATTTTTTACCAGTTTTATTTCATTTTTACTTGTGAGAGACATACACACACACTGAGAGAGACACACACAAACACTGAGATACACACACACTGAGAGAGATGCACACCCACACACCTAGTTAGATACACACACACACACTGAGAGTGAGATACACACATGCTGGGAGACACATATTCCCATATTGAGAGAAACACACACACAATGAGAGACACACACACACAATGAGAGACATCCACACATATACACTGAGAGAGATGCACTCACTGAGAGAGATACATACACACTAGAGACACAACACACAGAGAGACATACAAACACATACACATACATTAAGAGTGACACACACACACCCTGAGAGTGAGATACAAACATCCGGAGAGACACATACCCTCATATTGAGAGAGAGACACACACAATGAAAGAGACACACACAAAATAAGAGACAGCCATACACATACACTGAGAGAGATGCATGCACTGAGAGAGATTCACACACATTTATAGACACACAACACACTGAGAGACGCAGACACACACACTGACAGAGAGACACACACACTCTGAGACACACACATAGAGTAATGCATGCACACACACTGAGAGATCCTCCTATACACTGAGAGAGACACACACTGAGAGACACATAAAATTGGAGGCAACCATACAAACACAGAGAGACACACACTGAATTGGATGGCAACACTAAAAGGAAGACACATATATAAGAGAGACACACATACTGAGAGACATGCAGGCACACACACTGACAGTGAGACACACACCCTGAGAGACACACACAATGAGACAGAAGCAGACACATACAGTAAGAGAAACACACACAGAGACAGAACCACAAACACTGAAAGACACACACACACACTGAAAGAAACATGAATACAGAGAGAAACACACATTGAGGGACAAACACATAGAGACACACACCCACTGAGGTAGAAACCTACACCCTGAAAGAATCACACACAAAAACACACAATGAATGACACACAGAGACACACAAACTGTAAGTGCAACACACACTGTGACAGAGATACACACATAAACACTAAAAGACACACACACTGAGAGAGATGCACATATGTACTGACAAAGAGACAACACTGAGACAGACACACAAACTGAAGGATACACACATACTGAGAGAGACACAAACACACACACTAAGAGAGTCAAACAGAGAGACAAACTCATTGAGAGAGACACACATACACTGAGAAAGAAACAAAGAAACATGCACTCTGATAGAATCACAGACACACACTGAGAGACACACAGAGAAACATATACTGAAAGAGTGACATACACACACTAAGAGTGACACACTCAGACACTGAGAGAGAGACATGATAGAGAGAGAAAAACACACACACTGAGACACACACACATATAGAGAGAGATGCACATGCACACACTGAGAGAGGGACACACATAATCAATTAGAAACACATACTGAGAAATACACATACAGTGGGAGACGAAAAAGCACAAGGAGGGTGACACATACAGAGGATGACATACACACACTGAAAGAGAGGAACAAACACAATGAGAAACACAAAGCACTGAGAGGGACACACACAATGAGAAATATAAACACACTCTGACACACACACACTGAGAGACACACAAACGTACTGAGAGAGAGATCCACAAGGTCCAGAGAGATACACCCTGAGAGAATGAAACACACACATAAACTGAGAGAGACACACACACATTTTGAGACACCCATAGACACACACACACAGATAAACAGAACACAGACATTGAGAGAGACATAAACAGACACTGAGAGAGACACTACACTGAGAGAGAATCCCTCACTGAGAGAGAAAAACACACACTGAGAGACACATACAATGAGAGAGAAATATACACTCTGAGAGAATCACACAAGCACACTGAGAGACACAAACACAGAGAAACACACTACGAGAGTGTGACAAACACACACAGAGACTGACACACACACAGTGAGAGACACACACCTACAGAGTTAGAGACACACACACACACTGAGAGAGGCTCACACAACTCTGAGAAAGATACAGGCACATAGTGAGAGAGAGAGACATACTGAGAGATACACATATTCAGAGACCAACACACACACTGAGAGAAATACAAACACACTGAGAGAGACACACACAAGATACAGAGAGTTACACACTGTGAGAGAGTCACACACAAACACACACATACACTGAGAGACACCCACATAAACACACACACAGAGACACACATTGAGAGACACACACAAACACTGAGAGGCACACACACAGAGATGCACATCCTAAAGAGAGACACAACAGTGATAGAGAGACACACACAATGAGGGAGACACACATGCACACACAGAGAGATGCAAACACACATAGTAAGAGTGCAACATAGAGCAAGAGAGACACAAACATACACACTGAGATTGAAACATACACTCTTAGAGTGAGATGCACACACTGAGAGAGACACACAAACACTGAGAGAGATACACAAACAATGAGAAAGAAACAGACACACTGAGGGAAACGCACATACTGAGAGACACACAAACACAGGCACACACACAATCAGAGACACAAGGTACAGAGATAGTCTAACACAGACTGAGAGAGACACACACAAACTGAGATACACAGACACACTGAGAGGGATACACACATTGAGAGAGAGACCCACACACTGAAAGACACACACACACTAGGAGACAAACACACACTGAGAGAGATGCAAACACAATGAGAGAGACACACAGAGAAAAACAAATTAAGAGACACACACAAACTGTGAAAGAGATGCACAACACACTGAGAGTGAGATACACACCCAGAGAGAAATACATGCAGAGACACACACATAGAGAGAGACACATACACAGTGAGATACAGTAACACACACAGTGAGACAGTAACACACTGAGATACACACACACTGAGAGAGACGTGCACAGATACACTGAGAGAGACACACACAAACAGTGAGAAATACACAGACACTGAGAGAGACACACACACATACTGAGAGACACTCAACACACTGAAATAGACACACACGTATACTGAGAGACACACAGATACAGAGAGAAACATACAGATGAGTGAGAAACATACATAAAGAGACACACAAACTGAGAGGGAAACACACAATAAGAGGAAAACACACACAGAGACACTCACACTGAATTAGATGGAAACACTGAGAGATATACACACAGAGACTGATGAGACAAACACATATACTGAGAGACACACAGATATAAACAGAAACACACACAGATGAGAGAGAAACATAGAAAATGAGAGAAAAACACACACACTGAGAGATACAATAGAATTGGATGGATATCTGAGAGAGATACACACACACAAACACACCCTGAGAGAGTTGCACACACACAAACTGATAAAAAGACAAACACATAGAGAGACACACCCAAACTGGGAGACACCCACACATGGAGAGAGGCACACAAACACTGAGAGACTCACACAGAGAGACACAAAATCAGAGATGCACCACTGAGAGAAACACACACACAGTAAGAGAGGGACACATACACACTGAGAGACACACACATACACAGAGAAACACACACACACTGAGACACACACTGAATTAGAAACACACACACTGATAGAGACACACCCAGTGGGTGACTGAAACTGACACACTGAGTGGGACACACACACTGAAAGAGAGGTACAGACACAATTGCAGAGAGACACCAAACCGTGACAGAGACACACACAATGAGGAAAACACACACACAATGAGAGATGCACACACACACTGAGAAAGATATAACACACAATGAGATACAGACACACTCACTGAGAGACAAATACAGAGAGAAACACACACAATGGGAGAGACATGCACATACTGAGAGAGCGGCACACACACACTGAGAGAGACACACAAACTGAATTAGAAACACACACACTGATAGGGACACACTCAGTGGGTGACTGAAACTTACACACTGAGTGTGACACACACACTCTGAAAGAGAGTCAGACACACAATCACAAAGAGACACCAAACAGTGACAGAGATACACACATGAGAAAAGTACACACACAGTGAGAGAGACATGCATACACACACTGAGGAAGATACAACACACAATGAGGTGCAGACACACTCACTGAGAGACACACAGTTACAGAGAGAAACACACAAACACAATGAGAAACACACAAACACACTGAGAGATGCACATGTTATAGACAGACACAACCTGAGAGACCGACACTCACACAATTACAATATGATAGAGACACACAAAAACTGTGAGACACCCATATACAAAGACACAGAGACACACACATTGAGAGAGACACACACACACTGAGAGAGAAACACCACACTGAGAGAATTACACCCTGAGAGAGAAACACACACACACAATGAGACACACACACACTGAGACACACACACATACAGAGAGTCCCACATGCAATGAGAGAGAGACACAAAATAAGACTGAGAGACACACACACACTGAGAGAGACAGACACACTGAATTAGACACACAAACTGATAGAGACACACGCAGAGGGAGACTGTAACTGAAACACTGAAGGTCACACACAAACACTGAGCTAGAGGCACACACACACACAAAGAGACACACAAAACACTGAGAGAAACACATACAATGAAAAACATATACACAATGAAAGAGAGGCATACATACTCACTGAGAAAATTAAAGACACAATGAGAGCTACACACACACATTGAGAGACACATAGATACAGAGAGAGACACACACTGAGAGACACACAAACACACTGAGGGAGAGACCCACAAGATACAAAGGGATACACACACTGAGATGGTGACAGACACACACATACACTGAGAGAGACACACATTGTGAGACACCACATACACACACACAGACACACAGATACATGTGCATTGAGAAAGGCACACACTGAGAAAGACACAGAGATACTCTGAGAAACACACAAACAGAGAGACAAACACACACACTAATAGACACATACACAAACATATTGAGAGAGGGACAAAAACAGAGACACACATATAGAGAGACACACACACACTGAGATAGAGACACACACTCATTGACAGCCCCAAACACACACTGAGACAGAGAGACTCACATTGAGGTAGAAACACACAGTGAGAGACAGAAACAGACACACTGATGGTAACACACACACTGAGAGTGAGGCACACATGCACACTGAGAGAGAGATACAGATAAACACTGAAATGGACAAACACACACAATGAGAAAGATAAAGACACCTAGTGAGAGAGACACAGACAAACTGAGAGACACACAGATAAAGAGAGAGACACATATTGTGAGACACACAAACACAAAGAGGGACACACAAGATACAGATGCACACACTGAAAGAGACCCAAACACAAACAAACAATATGAGAGTGCAACAAAGAAAGACACACACACACTGAGAGTGAGAAACACACATTAAGAGACAAAACACACAGTGAGAGATATATACACACAGTGAGAAAAAACAGACACACTGAAACACACACACACCGAGAGACACATAAACACAGGCACACACACACACAGACACAAATTATAGAGATAGACTCACACACACTGAGAGAGATATAGACACTGAGAGAGACACATACACTGAGAGACACACACTCTGAGATACTCAGACACACTGAGAGGAATACACACATTGAGATAGAGACCCACACACACTGAGGAGACAAACACAAACTGAGCGAGATGCAAGCACACTGAGACACACAGTGAAACACATACTGAGAGAGACACAAATTGTGAAAGAGACACACAACACATTGAGAGTGAGATACACACAGAGAGAGACATACATGCAATGAGAGGCACACACATACAGAGAGAGACATACACAGTGAGACAGTAACACACTGAGACACACACACACCGGGACACACAAACACTGAGAGATACACACATACTGAGGTACACACACAAA
>NW_017190097.1:0-14060 GCF_001704415.2 Capra hircus
GCCAGTAAGAAAGCTGTGCAGAAATAATATAATGTTTATGAAGAAAATAAGATTTGCTAATTTGTTGTATTATTCTATTTCTTTTCAACAGATTGAATGACAACAGGCTCCACTTTTCATTCACTTGTATGACTATGAGCAGTTTGACCAAGTTGAAGAAGATGACTCGTTTGTAGGCTTCCTCATCAGCTCATTCCATCTACTGGCTTTCAAATCATTTAGTACAGAGCTCACCGTCTAGGTGTTCATCCAGTGTTTTGTTTGCTTATCATGCAGGATCGTTTTCAAAGGAAAAGTATGTGTGTATGAGTTAGAGCTCTGATCCCAAGAGTCCATGTAGAAGCTTCCCCTGAGAAGTGTATCGTTTTTGCACCAATGCTACTGAAACGTGTGAATGTGGTATACCACGCATCCCAATAAGTGTCCACAGCTTCACAGGCTGCTTCTTTGAAACGCCCAGTACTCATGACATTCCATTCATCTGAGGACTAAATATAGCCAACGTAGGCTGTGTTTGCCAAATAGACTTTGAAGTATTCTTCACACAGTCCTTCATCGACGCCAGTTTTCAGATCGAAGAAACCCTTGCTCCATGAAGTGTGTGAACACATATACTCATGTTTTGTTTGCGATTTTAAAGTCATTCTTCAGTTTTGTTGGAGGAATGGTTCTGTATATGCCCCGTGGATCCGCCAATCCACTGATGTTCATGTGTCTTGGGGCTTCCCAGGTGGTTCTAGTGGGTAAAGAACATGCAGAACATACCCATGCAGGAGACATGGGAGGTATGGATTCGATCCCTGGGGCAGGAAGATCTCCTGAGGAGAGCATGGCAACCCACTCCAGTATCCTTGCCCTAGAGAATCTCATGGAGAGAGGAGCCTGGTGGGGCCTAGTCCATATGATCCCAAAGAGTTGGACACGATGTAAGTGACTTAGCACAGCACATGATTCCATTGTCATAGCTAATAGAATGGAGATGACATAAAAAGAAGCACCAGTGGGCGAAAGTCAATATCCATCACTTTTAAACTTTGGAATGTATTGTGATATTTTTACATCCATGTTTGTATGACTTGATAGTTGGAGCATCGATGCATATGAAGGCCTGGTTGTGTTCTATGTATGTTGTGGGAAGATATATTTGTATGTGGTTTGACATATGGGTCCCATTTCATTCGTAGGCATATCCATACTCATCACTTATCATCATTTTTTTTGGGAAAAGACCATTGTTTGGAAAGGTTGTTGTCTAACCATGAAAGATGCTTGAATTCTTGGGCTCCTTAGAGGAAGAATTCAACCCGGGGCCAGTGAGGAGGCTTGATCACTCAGAGCTTTTGTGTCCCAACGTTTTATTAAAGTATAAAAGAGAGAAAGCTTCTGACATAGACATCAGAAGGGGGCAGAAAGAGTGCCCCCTACTCATCTTTGGCTGGATGTTATCTAGCTACTAGCAGTCTACTCATTAGAGAAAGGAATGGCAGCAGACCCCTCCCCCACAAGATATATGGAGATGACCGTGGCACCAGGTGAGTCATCCTGGGCCATGAAACGATTGATATGAGCAGATGGGTAGCTTCATTCACATAGATCAGGAGAACCATGTATGAGTAACGCATATTGGTTTGTCAAGTCAGTTCTGAGCCTTTAGGCAGAACCTACTTGAACACAGAGTCTCGGGTAAATGCATGGTACATTCACATAGCTTAAGGCAAACCTTTCCATAAGAAAAATGCCTTGGTCAGCTCAAAGTATGAGAAAAGTGAAGTTCAGGTGGAACCAGGTGTCATTATAGCAAGACAGAATTGTAAGGGAAAACCTCTTTTTAAATTTGTATCGAGAAGGGGAAAAAAGATAACAGCTTGTTTCCTCCTGCCTCGGAAGTGACAGATAACAACTGTCTGACACTTGCACCCCATTTCCTCCCTTTGGAGACCCCTGGCCTTCCTGGCTGTTACCCTCTCCGTTTCATTCATTGAGTGTTTTCTGCCTCGTGAAACATTGGGCATAGGCAGTATGTGTTTATTTAGGGGTATTTCATCGAATTTCATTGAAATGCATATGTGAATGAGAAAGTTTGACATGCTGTTGCTTTGTATACCGATTGGGAAATGTGAGTCTCCAAGTTTAATTTAGTTTTTCATGTTCATTTTTCTTTTTAGGGGTACAAAGAAAACTAATATGACTGTTAAGATCAGCTTTCGTATTTTTTGCCAAATATGAATTGAGATCACATCGATCGGAGATGAGTCTGTGCATGAAAGCCCTAATAACTAATGTGAATTGACTTCACTACCATGGCATGTTTTCATATCTATTGAGGATTTAGTTCATGTATTTCGATTTTAACTTTCTGTCTTACAGCCTTGTTTGTAGATCAAAGCTATTTGAAAGTGTCATCTGGTTTTCAATGGCTTGTGAGGTTACTCATGAGTGGTTTATAAAACCGAATGGATTGTACGTAGCCATACTTTGTTGTCATTCTATGAATTTGAAGAATGTCTGAAGAATGTCTGCAGTTATGCCTTAAAGATTCATACAATTGATGTCCAATATTTATCTCAATAGACTTGCTTTCAATTTGTAGTTTCCTATGCGTATGTCTTTCTTTATGGATTTGGGTAGAAGTCGTATTGGAACACTGAAAAATCTGTGATATCAGCCGTGCTGACCTTCTTTCCGGTGGTCATCATTAAGATTTTCACGCTCACTGTCACTTTGTGCAATGCTATGGATCCTAGTGGAAACAGGTGCCGTTCATCCTACTTTTGTGAAGATTGAACTCATCGTAGAAAGTGGAATTTGTTGAAATATTTATGGTATCAATATATCCTGTGTATATAATTACCCAGATTACGGGTGCGTATCTGATTGCTAAGTTATAAAATGTATGAGATAGATGTGATCCATCAATGGCGATTGGATACGTGGTGGAGAGGTATTTTGGTGATGCAAGAGATTTAAATGATGTGATCAGAGTATTTATATCCCTTTTATGTGGATAATGGGTCTTGGATCGATGTTTGAAACATTCCAACCTTGTCTTTTGTTATGCATGGGAAGTGTCCAAAACGAAGATGATGCAGGTACGTACTTCAAGGGTAAGTATAGGGTTGAGGGCGTGACTATGAAGTGGGTTAGGGTTAGGATGTGGATAGGGTGTCGGGTGAGGGAAGGGTTAAGGTTACAGTGTGCAGAACAGCCCCCCAAACTTGTTAGGGTGAGGGGTGAGGCGTGAGGGTTAGGGTTAGGGGTGAGGGTGAGGGTAAGGCTTCAAGGTGAGGGTGAGGGTAAGGGTTCAGGGTGTGGGTGAGGGCGAGGGTAAGGGCTCGGGGTGAGGGTTCAGGGTGAAGGTGTGGGTCTCACATCTGATAAACGATTGCACTCCAAATATACCCTTCACTTCCCTGGAACAGAGCTCTCACTGTTGGAGCCCTTGGCAGTGTGGAAGCCACCGGCCCCTAAGCCACCACAAGAACGCCTGGGGCCTAGGTGCAAAGGCAAGGCAGGAGCAGAGCTGAGGCCAGGAAGGTGCCAGTGGCGTCTCCCAACCTCGTGCAGCCTGCTCCTTCCTGGGCAGGAAGTCTAGAAGCCAGGCAGGTCTGGGCAAGGCTCGCCCCAGGCAGAGCAGCCTCGCGCAAGGAACTCTGCCAGATCAGGGCTCTCAGCGGAGCTGGAGCTCTGCCATACTGGAGGCGCACTCGGCTCCACCCCAGCAAGGCTTGCAGCAGCACGCGACTGGGCTGCCTCCTCTTCCCCGGAGGAGGCTCCCTTCCACTTGTGCCTGTGCACTCGGCTTCCAGGCGGAGCCATACCTCGCCTCCTGCAGGTCTTGGCTCAGGGGTTACTTCCCCTGAGCTGGGGTTGTGGGCGGGAACCCAGACACGCAGGGGCAGGCCCCAACAACCTGCACACAGCTCTGCTGGGGAGAAGAGCATTAGGGAACCTATGTCTTTCAGGCAAATGATGGGAGACCAAAAGTGAGTCGCCAGGCTGCTGGCTGCAGACACCACCCAGGGGGCACTGGGTGCATGGTGCTCTCAATGTGGCGCTGAGTCTGGACAGCCAAGCAACAGCTGAAGGAGCTCTGCAGATGCCCTTCCCTTCCCGCCGACAGAGCTCTCAGTGCTGGAGCCCTTGGAAGTGTGGAACTCAGAGATCCCTAAGCCCTCCCAAACACATGTCTCTGCTGGGGAGGAGAGTGCTAGGGAACCTACGTGTGTGAGGCAGCTTCTGGGCGCCCGCAGAGTCAGCCTCTGGGTGTGCGGGGCTGCAGACACCAGTCAGGGGCCCTGGGAGACTGGTACTCTTCGTGCTGCACTAAGTCTGGGCGGCCAAGCAACCGCTGGAGGAGCCCTGCAGTTGCCCTTCCCTTCCCTCTGACAGAGCTCTCACTGCTGGAGCCCTTGGCAGTGTGCAACCCACCAGCCGCAAAGCCCTCCCCAAGGTCTCTTGGAACCTAAGTACAAAGGAAAGGCAGGAGCAGAGGTGAAGACAGAAAGGCGCCAGTGGCATCTCCCAGGCTCGAGCTGCCTGCTCCGTCCAGGGGAGGGAGCTTAAAAGCAGGGCAAGTCTGGGCAAGGCTCCCGCACAGAAGAGCAGCCACGCGCCAGGAACCCTGCCAGATCGGGCCTCTAAGCAGAGCTAGAGCTCTGCCGTATTGGAGGCGCACTTGGCTGCGTGCAAGCAGGGCTTTCAGCTTGACGGGGCTGGGCTGCCTCCTCTTTCCCCGAGGAGGCTCGCTTCCCTGCTGGCTGTGCACTCGCCGATCAGGCGGGGGCGCAGGGCTCCTCCAGCAGGTCTTGCCTCAGGGGCTGCTTCCCCTGAGTTGGGGCTGTGGGCGGAACCCAGACACGCAGGATCAGGCCCAACACCTGCACATGTCTCTGCTGGGGAGGAGAGTGCTAGGGAACCTACGTCTGTCATACACTTTCTGGGCACCCACGGAATCAGCCTCCTGGTGTGCGGGGCTGAAGACCCCAGCCAGGGGCCCTGGGAGCCTGGTGCTCTCCGTGCGGCGCTGATCTGGGCGGCCAAGCAACCGCTGGAAGGAGCCCTGCAGTTGCCCTTCCCTTCCCTCTGACAGAGCTTCTCACTGCTGGAGCCCTTGGCAGTGTGCAACCCACCAGCCCCTAAGCCCTCCTCAAGGACGCTTGGGACCTAAGTGCAAAGGCAAGGCAGGGATTGGAGCTGAGGCAAGGAAGGCGCCAGTGGCGTCTCCCAGGCTCCTGCAGCCTGCTCCTTCCTGGGGAGGGAGCCTAAAAGCAAGGCAAGTCTGGGCAAGGCTAGCCCCAGGCAGAGGCAGCCTCGGCGCCAGGGAACTCTGCCAGATCGGGGCTCTGAGCAGAGCTAGAGCTCTGCCGTACTGGAGGCGCACTTAGCTCCGTGCAAGCAGGGCTTTCCGCTTGACGGGGCTGGGCTGCCTCCTCTTCCCCCGAGGAGGCTCGCTTCCCTGCTGGCTGTGCTCTCGCCTATCAGGCGGGCGCGCAGGGCTCCTCCAGCAGGTCTTGCCTCAGGGGCTGCTTCCCCTGAGTTGGGGCTGTGGGCGGGAACCCAGACACGCAGGATCAGGCCCCAACCACCTGCACATGTCTCTGCTGGGGAGGAGAGTGCTAGGGAACCTACGTCTGCTCACACACTTTCTAGGCACCCACAGGAAGTCAGCCTCCTGGAGTGTGGGGCTGCAAAACCCCAGCCAGGGGCCCTTGGAACCTGGTGCTCTCCGTGGCGGCGCTTGATCTGGGCGGCCAAGCAACCGCTGGAAGGAGCCCTGCTGTTGCCCTTCCGCTTCCCTCTGACAGAGCTCTCACTGCTGGAGCCCTTGGCAGTGTGCAACCCACCAGCCCCTAAGCCCTCCTCAAGGAGGACTGGGACCTAAGTGCAAAGGCAAGGCAGGATTGGAGCTGAAGGCAAGGAAGGCGCCAGTGGCGTCTCCCAGGCTCCTGCAGCCTGCTCCTTCCTGGGGAGGGAGCCTAAAAGCAAGGCAAGTCTGGGCAAGGCTAGCGCCATGGCAGAGCAGCCTCGCGCCAGGAACTCTGCAGATCGGGGCTCTGAGCAGAGCTAGAGCTCTGCCGTACTGGAGGCGCACTTAGCTCCGTGTCAAGCAGGGCTTTCAGCTTGACGGGGCTGGGCTGCCTCCTCTTCCCCGAGGAGGCTCGCTTCCCTGCTGGCTGTGCACTCGCCTATCAGGCGGGGGCGCAGGGCTCCTCCAGCAGGTCTTGCCTCAGGGGCTGCTTCCCCTGAGTTGGGGCTGTGGGCGGGAACCCAGACACGCAGGATCAGGCCCCAACCACCTGCACATGTCTCTGCTGGGGAGGAGAGTGCTAGGGAACCTACGTCTGTCATACACTTTCTGGGCACCCAAGGAATCAGCCTCCGTGTGTGCGGGCTGAAAACCCCAGCCAGGGGCACCTGGGAGCCTGGTGCTCTCCGGTGCGGCGCTGATCTGGGCGGCCAAGCAACCGCTGGAGGAGCCCTGCAGTTGCCCTTCCCTTCCCTCTGACAGAGCTTCTCACTGCTGGAGCCCTTGGCAGTGTGCAACCCACCAGCCCCTAAGCCCTCCCCAAGGACGCCTGGCACCTAAGTGCAAAGGCAAGGCAGGATTGGAGCTGAGGCAAGGAAAGGCACCAGTGGCGATCTCCCAGGCTCGCTGCAGCCTGCTCCTTCCTGGGAGGCAGGCCTAAAAGCAAGGCAAGTCTGGGCAAGGCTCGCCCCAGGCAGAGCAGCCTCGCGCAGGAACTCTGCCAGATCGGGGCTCTGAGCAGAGCTAGAGCTCTGCCGTACTGGAGGCGCACTTAGCTCCGTGCAAGCAGGGCTTTCCAGCTTGACGGGGCTGGGCTGCCTCCTCTTCCCCGAGGAGGCTCGCTTCCACTGCTGGCTGTGCACTCGCCTATCAGGCGGGGCGCAGGGCTCCTCCAGCAGGTCTTGCCTCAGGGGCTGCTTCCCCTGAGTTGGGGCTGTGGGCGGGAACCCAGACACGCAGGATCAGGCCCCAACCAACCTGCACATGTCTCTGCTGGGGAGAGAGCTAGGGAACTAGTCTTCACACATTGGGAACAAAAGTGAGTCCAGGCTGCTGGCTGAGACACCAGCCAGGGGCACTGCTGGTGCAGTCCTCTGGCGCTAGCGGACAGCCTCTGGTGTGGGATGCAAAGCCCAGTCAGGGGCTGTGGAACTGGTGCTTCTCCAGTGACCTGGAGCCTTTGTCTGGGGGCGGGCGCCAAGGAAACCGCTGGAAGGAGCCCTGCTAGTTGCCCTTCGCTTCCCTCTGACAGAGCTCTCACTGCTGGAGCCCTTGGCAGTGTGCAACCCACCAGCCCCTAAGCCCTCCTCAAGGACGCTGGGAACCTAAGTGCAAAGGCAAGGCAGGATGGAGCTGAAGCAAGGAAGGCGCCAGTGGCGATCTCCCAGGCTCCAGCTGCCTGCTCCTTCCTGGGGAGGGCAGCCTAAAAGCAAGGCAAGTCTGGGCAAGGCTAGCCCCGGCAGAGCAGCCTCGCGCCAGGAACTCTGCCAGATCGGGGCCTCTGAGCAGAGCTAGAGCTCTGCCGTACTGGAGGCGCACTTAGCTCCGTGCAAGCAGGGCTTTCAGCTTGACGGGGACTGGGCTGCCTCCTCTTCCCCCGAGGAGGCTCGCTTCCCTGCTGGCTGTGCACTCGCCTATCAGGCGGGGGCGCAGGGCTCCTCCAGCAGGTCTTGCCTCAGGGGCTGCTTCCCCTGAGTTGGGGCTGTGGGCGGGAACCCAGACACGCAGGATCAGGCCCCAAACACCTGCACATGTCTCTGCTGGGGAGGAGAGTGCTAGGGAACCTACGTCTGTCATACACTTTCTGGGCACCCAAGGAATCAGCCTCCGTGGTGTGCGGGGCTGAAAACCCCAGCCAGGGGCCCTGGGAGCCTGGTGCTCTCCGGTGCTGGCGCTGAATCTGGGCGGCCAAGCAACCGCTGGAGGAGCCCTGCAGTTGCCCTTCCCTTCCCTCTGACAGAGCTCTCACTGCTGAAGCCCTTGGCAGTGTGCAACCCACCAGCCCCTAAGCCCTCCTCAGGACGGACTGGGACCTAAGTGCAAAGGCAAGGCAGGATTGGAGCTGAGGCAAGGAAGGCGCCAGTGGCGTCTCCCAGGCTCGCTGCAGACTGCTCCTTCCTGGGGAGGGAGCCTAAAAGCAAGGCAAGTCTGGGCAAGGCTCAGCCCCCGGCAGAGCAGCCTCGCGCCAGAAACTCTGCCAGATCGGGGCTCTGAGCAGAGCTAGAGCTCTGCCGTACTGGAGGCCACTTAGCTCCGTGCAAGCAGGGCTTTCCTCTTGACTGGGCTCGGCTGCCTCCTCTTCTCCCGAGGAGGCTCGCTACACTGCTGGCTGTGCTCTCGCCTATCAGGCGGGCGCGCAGGGCTCCTCCAGCAGGTCTTGCCTCAGGGGCTGCTTCCCCTGAGTTGGGGCTGTGGGCGGGAACCCAGACACGCAGGATCAGGCCCCAACCACCTGCACATGTCTCTGCTGGGGAGGAGAGTGCTAGGGAACCTACGTCTCTCACACACTTTCTAGGGCACCCACGGAGTCAGCCTCTGGTGATGTGCGGGATGCAAAACCCAGCCAGGGGCCCTTGGGAACCTGGTGCTCTCCGTGCGGCAGCTTTGTCTGGGCGGCCAAGGCAACCGCTGGAAGGAGCCCTGCTGTTGCCCTTCGCTTCCCTCTGACAGAGCTTTCACTGCTGGAGCCCTTGGCAGTGTGCAACCCACCAGCCCCTAAGCCCTCCTCAAGGACGCTTGGGACCTAAGTGCAAAGGCAAGGCAGGGGTAGAGCTGAAGCCAGGAAGGCGCCAGTGGCGTCTCCGAGCCTCACACAGCCTGCTCCTTCCTGGGGAGGAGCCTTAAAGCAAGGCAAGTCTGCGCAAGGCTCGCCTATGGCAGAGCATCTTGGTGCCAGGAACTCTGCCAGATCGGGGCTCTGAAGCAGAGCTAGAGCATCTGCCGTACTGGAGTCGCACTTAGCTTCGTGCAAGCAGGGATTTCAGCTTGACGGGGACTTGCTGCCTCCTCTTCCCCCGAGGAGGCTCGCTTCCCTGCTGGCTGTGCACTCGCCTATCAGGCGGGGGCGCAGGGCTCCTCCAGCAGGTCTTGCCTCAGGGGCTGCTTCCCCTGAGTTGGGGCTGTGGGCAGGAACCCAGACACGCAGGATCAGGCCCCAAACACCTGCACATGTCTCTGCTGGGGAGGAGAGTGCTAGGGAACCTACGTCTGTCATACACTTTCTGGGCACCCAAGGAATCAGCCTCCGTGTGTGCGGGGCTGAAAACCCCAGCCAGGGGCCCTGGGAGCCTGGTGCTCTCCGGTGCGGCGCTGAATCTGGGCGGCCTAAGAAACCGCTGGAGGAGCCCTGCAGTTGCCCTTCCCTTCCCTCTGACAGAAGCTCTCACTGCTGGAGCCCTTGGCAGTGTGCAACCCACCAGCCCCTAAGCCTCTCCTTAAGGACGACTGGGACCTAAGTGCAAAGGCAAGGCAGGATTGGAGCTGAGGCAAGAAAGGCGCCAGTGGCGACTCCCAGGCTCCTGCTGCCTGCTCCTTCCTGGAGAGGCAGCCTAAAAGCAAGGCAAGTCTGGGCAAGGCTAGCCCCCGGCAGAGCAGCCTCGCGCCAGGAACTCTGCCAGATCGGGGCTCTGAGCAGAGCTAGAGCTCTGCCGTACTGGAGGCGCACTTAGCTCCGTGCAAGCAGGGCTTTCCTCTTGACTGGGCTCGGCTGCCTCCTCTTCTCCCGAGGAGGCTCGCTACACTGCTGGCTGTGCTCTCGCCTATCAGGCGGGCGCGCAGGGCTCCTCCAGCAGGTCTTGCCTCAGGGGCTGCTTCCCCTGAGTTGGGGCTGTGGGCGGGAACCCAGACACGCAGGATCAGGCCCCAACCACCTGCACATGTCTCTGCTGGGGAGGAGAGTGCTAGGGAACCTACGTCTCTCACACACTTTCTAGGCACCCACGGAGTCAGCCTCTGGGAGTGTGGGGATGCAAAACCCAGCCAGGGGCCCTTGGAACCTGGTGCTCTCCGTGCGGAGCTTTGTCTGGGCGGCCAAGGAACCGCTGAAGGAGCCCTGCTGTTGCCCTTCGCTTCCCTCTGACAGAGCTTTCACTGCTGGAGCCCTTGGCAGTGTGCAACCCACCAGCCCCTAAGCCCTCCTCAAGGACGCTTGGGACCTAAGTGCAAAGGCAAGGCAGGGGTAGAGCTGAAGCCAGGAAGGCGCCAGTGGCGTTTCCGAGCCTCACACAGCCTGCTCCTTCCTGGGGAGGGAGCCTTAAAGCAAGGCAAGTCTGCGCAAGGCTCGCCTATGGCAGAGCATCTTGGTGCCAGGAACTCTGCCAGATCGGGCCTCTGAACAGAGCTAGAGATCTGCCGTACTGGAGTCGCACTTAGCTTCGTGTAAGCAGGGATTTCAGCTTGACGGGGACTTGCTGCCTCCTCTTCCCCCGAGGAGGCTCGCTTCCCTGCTGGCTGTGCACTCGCCTATCAGGCGGGGGCGCAGGGCTCCTCCAGCAGGTCTTGCCTCAGGGGCTGCTTCCCCTGAGTTGGGGCTGTGGGCAGGAACCCAGACACGCAGGATCAGGCCCCAAACACCTGCACATGTCTCTGCTGGGGAGGAGAGTGCTAGGGAACCTACGTCTGTCATACACTTTCTGGGCACCCAAGGAATCAGCCTCCGTGTGTGCGGGGCTGAAAACCCCAGCCAGGGGCCCTGGGAGCCTGGTGCTCTCCGTGTGGCGCTGAATCTGGGCGGCCAAGCAACCGCTGGAGGAGCCCTGCAGTTGCCCTTCCCTTCCCTCTGACAGAGTTCTCACTGCTGGAGCCCTTGGCAGTGTGCAACCCACCAGCCCCTAAGCTCTCCTTAAGGAGGACTGGGACCTAAGTGCAAAGGCAAGGCAGGATTGGAGCTGAGGCAAGAAAGGCGCCAGTGGCGACTCCCAGGCTCCTGCTGCCTGCTCCTTCCTGGAGAGGCAGCCTAAAAGCAAGGCAAGTCTGGGCAAGGCTGAGCCCCCGGCAGAGCAGCCTCGCGCCAGGAACTCTGCCAGATCGGGGCTCTGAGCAGAGCTAGAGCTCTGCCGTACTGGAGGCCCACTTAGCTCCGTGCAAGCAGGGCTTTCCTCTTGACTGGGCTCGGCTGCCTCCTCTTCTCCCGAGGAGGCTCGCTACACTGCTGGCTGTGCTCTCGCCTATCAGGCGGGCGCGCAGGGCTCCTCCAGCAGGTCTTGCCTCAGGGGCTGCTTCCCCTGAGTTGAGGCTGTGGGCGGGAACCCAGACACGCAGGATAAGGCCCCAACCACCTGCACATGTCTCTGCTGGGGAGGAGAGTGCTAGGGAACCTACGTCTCTCACACACTTTCTAGGCACCCACGGAGTCAGCCTCTGGGAGTGTGGGGATGCAAAACCCAGCCAGGGGCCCTTGGAACCTGGTGCTCTCCGTGCGGAGCTTTGTCTGGGCGGCCAAGGAACCGCTGAAGGAGCCCTGCTGTTGCCCTTCGCTTCCCTCTGACAGAGCTTTCACTGCTGGAGCCCTTGGCAGTGTGCAACCCACCAGCCCCTAAGCCCTCCTCAAGGACGCTTGGGACCTAAGTGCAAAGGCAAGGCAGGGGTAGAGCTGAAGCCAGGAAGGCGCCAGTGGCGTTTCCGAGCCTCACACAGGCCTGCTCCTTCCTGGGGAGGGAGCCTTAAAGCAAGGCAAGTCTGCGCAAGGCTCGCCTATGGCAGAGCATCTTGGTGCCAGGAACTCTGCCAGATCGGGCCTCTGAACAGAGCTAGAGATCTGCCGTACTGGAGTCGCACTTAGCTTCGTGTAAGCAGGGATTTCAGCTTGACGGGGACTTGCTGCCTCCTCTTCCCCCGAGGAGGCTCGCTTCCCTGCTGGCTGTGCACTCGCCTATCAGGCGGGGGCGCAGGGCTCCTCCAGCAGGTCTTGCCTCAGGGGCTGCTTCCCCTGAGTTGGGGCTGTGGGCAGGAACCCAGACACGCAGGATCAGGCCCCAAACACCTGCACATGTCTCTGCTGGGGAGGAGAGTGCTAGGGAACCTACGTCTGTCATACACTTTCTGGGCACCCAAGGAATCAGCCTCCGTGTGTGCGGGGCTGAAAACCCCAGCCAGGGGCCCTGGGAGCCTGGTGCTCTCCGTGTGGCGCTGAATCTGGGCGGCCAAGCAACCGCTGGAGGAGCCCTGCAGTTGCCCTTCCCTTCCCTCTGACAGAATTCTCACTGCTGGAGCCCTTGGCAGTGTGCAACCCACCAGCCCCTAAGCTCTCCTTAAGGAGGACTGGGACCTAAGTGCAAAGGCAAGGCAGGATTGGAGCTGAGGCAAGAAAGGCGCCAGTGGCGACTCCCAGGCTCCTGCTGCCTGCTCCTTCCTGGAGAGGCAGCCTAAAAGCAAGGCAAGTCTGGGCAAGGCTAGCCCCCGGCCAGAGCAGCCTCGCGCCAGGAACTCTGCCAGATCGGGGCTCTGAGCAGAGCTAGAGCTCTGCCGTACTGGAGGCGCACTTAGCTCCGTGCAAGCAGGGCTTTCCAACTTGACTGGGGCTCGGGCTGCCTCCTCTTCTCCCGAGGAGGCTCGCTACACTGCTGGCTGTGCTCTCGCCTATCAGGCGGGCGCGCAGGGCTCCTCCAGCAGGTCTTGCCTCAGGGGCTGCTTCCCCTGAGTTGGGGCTGTGGGCAGGAACCCAGACACGCAGGATCAGGCCCCAACCACCTGCACATGTCTCTGCTGGGGAGGAGAGTGCTAGGGAACCTACGTCTGTCATACACTTTCTGGGCACCCAAGGAATCAGCCTCCGTGTGTGCCGGGGCTGAAAACCCCAGCCAGGGGCCCTGGGAGCCTGGTGCTCTCCGGTGCGGCCGCTGATTCTAGGCGGCCTAGAAACCGCTGGAGGAGCCCTGCAGTTGCCCTTCCCTTCCCTCTGACAGAGCTCTCACTGCTGAAGCCCTTGGCAGTGTGCAACCCACCACCCCCTAAGCCCTCCCCAACCACGCCTGGCACCTATGTGCAAAGGCAAGGCAGGATTGGAGCTGAGGCAAGGAAGGCACCAGTGGCGTCTCCCAGGCTCGCTCAGACAGCTCCTTCCTGGGGAGGGAGCCTAAAAGCAAGGCAAGTCTGGGCAAGGCGAGCCCCCGGCCGAGCAGCCTCGCGCCAGAAACTCTGCCAGATCGGGGCTCTGAGCAGAGCTAGAGCTCTGCCGTACTGGAGGCCCACTTAGCTCCGTGCAAGCAGGGCTTTCCTCTTGACTGGGCTCGGCTGCCTCCTCTTCTCCCGAGGAGGCTCGCTACACTGCTGGCTGTGCTCTCGCCTATCAGGCGGGGCGCGCAGGGCTCCTCCAGCAGGTCTTGCCTCAGGGGCTGCTTCCCCTGAGTTGAGGCTGTGGGCGGGAACCCAGACCACGCAGGATAAGGCCCCAACCACCTGCACATGTCTCTGCTGGGGAGGAGAGTGCTAGGGAACCTACGTCTCTCACACACTTTCTAGGCACCCACGGAGTCAGCCTCTGGAGTGTGGGGATGCAAAACCCAGCCAGGGGCCCTTGGAACCTGGTGCTCTCCGTGCGGAGCTTTGTCTGGGCGGCCAAGCAACCGCTGAAGGAGCCTGCTGTTGCCCTTCGCTTCCCTCTGACAGAGCTTTCACTGCTGGAGCCCTTGGCAGTGTGCAACCCACCAGCCCCTAAGCCCTCCTCAAGGACGCTTGGGACCTAAGTGCAAAGGCAAGGCAGGGGTAGAGCTGAAGCCAGGAAGGCGCCAGTGGCGTTTCCGAGCCTCACACAGCCTGCTCCTTCCTGGGGAGGGAGCCTTAAAGCAAGGCAAGTCTGCGCAAGGCTCGCCTATGGCAGAGCATCTTGGTGCCAGGAACTCTGCCAGATCGGGCCTCTGAACAGAGCTAGAGATCTGCCGTACTGGAGTCGCACTTAGCTTCGTGGGAAGCAGGGATTTCAGCTGACGGGACTTGCTGCCTCCTCTTCCCCCGAGGAGGCTCGCTTCCCTGCTGGCCTGTGCACTCGCTATCAGGCGGGGGCGCAGGGCTCCTCCAGCAGGTCTTGCCTCAGCGGCTG
>NW_017190098.1:0-13995 GCF_001704415.2 Capra hircus
CCTTGCTGCAACTCAAGAAGTCCCGACATACCCCTCCACTCATAGAAGGACAGGACTCGAGAAGAAGGACGAGAGTCCCGCCCACATACAGAGGAGCCCCGTTTCCGCCTCATAGCTCTAGAGGAGGGATCCTTTCCCTGCGCGGTCGGAAAGAATTCCCGGCGTTCTTGTCGCATCTCAAGAGGAGGCGCTCTCCACTTGAAACGCGAGAGGAACTCCAGGTTCGTGCCACCTTTCCCACACTCCCCAGATGTCTCATTCCATTCCACGGGAAACCTGTTTTCCCTGCACTGCCTCGACTTTCAAGCTGAGGATCGACTCACACCACGGTGGCATGTGGGACAGCCCTGTGTGAAAGCCTCGTGGGAAAGTCTCCTGGGAAAGCCTCGAGGAAAGCCACAGATCCCATGATCCACGCGAAGGGAAGAGTGACACAGCTGCTACAGCTCGGGAGGAAAACCCACGTGCTTGTCCCCACTCGCGACGAGGAATGACTCCCCTGGGAGACTCCAGAAGTACCCAAGATCCATGTTAGCACTGGAGAGGAATCCTCAGGTTCTGGCACAGACTCCACACAAGGTCTCAGGCCCCAGCATCGACGGGAGAGGAATCCCGAGAGGCCCCCGAACAACTGCATGGGGACTGGCCTTTCCTGAGGCCACCAGAGCGGGTCCCTGAGGTCCCAGTCTTAAGTCGAGAGCACCTGCCGCAACTAGAGAATATCCAGGAGGTTCTCCCCCCAGGCGAGATGAGGCCCATTTCTGCTGAGGAGTCTCGAGGCTAATCACACCTAACCTCTCGAACTTCCAAAGGGTCCTTCACACCCTTGCTGCAACTCAAGAAGTTCCCCGACATACCCGTCTCCACTCGAGAGGAAGCACGAGAGTCCCGCCCAAATCCAGAGCAACCCCGTTTCCGCCTCATACCTCAAGCGGTGGGATCCTTTCCCTGCGTGGTCGGGAAAGAATCCCGGCATTCCCGTCACATCTCGGAGGAGGCGCTCTCCACCGGAAAGCCGAGAGGAACTCCAGGGTCGTGCCACCATTCCCACATTCCTTGAGATGTCTCAGTTTTCCCTGCACTGCGTCGACTTTCAAGCCGAGGATCGACTCACACCACGTGGCACGTGGGACAGCCCTGTGGGAAAGCCTCGTGGGAAAGCCTCGTGGGAAGCCTCGAGGGAAAGCCACAGATCCCTTGATCCACCTGAAGGGAAGCGTGACAGTGCTGCTACAGCTCGGAAGGAAAGCGCACGTGCATGCCCCACTCGAGACGAGGACTGACTCCCTGGTGAGACGCCAGAAGTACCAAGATCCATGTCAGCACTGGAGAGGAATCCTCAGGTTCCGGCACCGACTCCACACAAGGTCTTAGGCCACGGCATCGACGGGAGAGGAATCCCGAGAGGCCCCCGAGCAAGTCGAAGGGGACTGGCCTTTCCTGAGGCCACCAGAGCGGGTCCCTGAGGGCCCCGTCGTAGGTCGAGAGCCCCTCCCGCAACTCGAGAACATCCAGGAAGTTCTCCCCTCCAGGCGAGATGAGGCCCATTTCCGCTGAGGCGTCTCGAGGCTAATCACATCTAACATCTGGAACTTCTAAAGGTCCTTCACACCCTTGCCTGCAACTCTAGAAGTTCTCCGAAATACCCGTCTCCACTCGAGAGGAAGCACGAGAGTCCCGCCCACAACCAGAGGAGCCCCGTTTCCGCCTCCTAGCTCCAGAGGAGGGATCCTTTCCCTGCGTGGTCGGGAAAGAATTTCCGGCGTTCCCGTTGCATCTCAAGAGGAGGCGCTCTCCACAGGAAAGGCGAGAGGAACTCCAGGGTCGTGCCACCATTCCAGAGTCCCCTGAATGTCTCAGTCCATTCCAGGGAAAACTGTTTCGCATGAACTGCCTCGACTTTCAAGCCGAGGATCGACTCACACCACGGTGGCACGTGGGACAGCCCTGTGGGAAAGCCTCGTGGGAAAGCCTCGAGGGAAAGACACAGATCCCTTGATCCACGCTAAGGGAAGCGCGACACTGCTGCTACAGCTCGGGAGGAAAGCGCACGTGCAGGACCCCACTCGAGACGAGAACTGACTGCCCTGGTGAGACTCCAAAAGTACCCCAAGATCCATGTCGGCACTGGAGAGGAATCCTCAGGTTCCTTCACTGACTCCACACAAGATCTTAGGCCCAGCATCGACGGGAGAGGACTCCCAAGAGGCCCCGAACAACTCGCCTGGGGACTGGCCTTTCCTGAGGCCACCAGAGCGGATCCCTGTGGTCCCAGTCATAAGTCGGGAGCACCTGCCGCAACTCGAGAAAATCCAGGAGGTTCTCCCCTCCAGGCGAGATGAGGCCCATTTCCGCTGAGGCGTCTCGAGGCTAATCACACCTAACCTCTGGAACTTCCAAAGGGTCCTTCACACCCTTGCTGCAACTCAAGAAGTTCCCCGACATACCCGTTCCAACTCGAGAGGAAGGACGAGAGTCCCGCCCACATGCAGAGGAGCCCCGTTTCGGCCTCCTAGCTCCAGAGGAGGGATCCTTTCCCTGGGTGCTCGGGAAAGAATTCCAGCGTTCAGGTCGCATCTCAAGGGGAGGCGCTCTCCACAGGAAAGGCGACAGGAACTCCAGGGTCGTGCCACCATTCCCAGAGTCCCCCAGATGTCTCAGTCCATTCCAGGGAAACCTGTATTCCCTGCACTGCCTTGACTTTCAAGCCGAGGATCGACTCACACCACAGTGGCACGTGGGGCAGCCCTGTGGGAAAGCCTCGTGGGAAAGCCTCGAGGGAAAGCCACAGATCCCTTGATCCACGCCAAGGGAAGCGTGACACTGCTACTACAGCTCGGGAGGAAAGCGCACGTGCATGGCCCCACTCGAGACGAGGACTGACACCCCTGGGGAGACTCGAGAAGTACCCCAAGATCCATGTCAGCCCTGGAGAGAAATCCTCAGGTTCCGGCACCAACTCCACACAAGGTCTTAGGCCCCGGTATCGACGGGAGAGGAATCCCGCGAGGCCGCAGAGCAACTCGCATGGGGACTGGCCTTTCCTGAGGCCAACAGAGCGGGTCCCTGAGGTCCCCGTCGTAAGTCGAGAGCACCTGCCGCAACTCGAGAAAATCCAGGAGGTTCTCCCCTCCAGTCGAGCTGAGTCCCATTTCCGCTGAGGTATCTCGAGGCTAATCACACCTTACCTCTGGAACTTCCAAAGGGTCCTTCACGCCCTTGCTGCAACTCAAGAAGTTCCCGGACATACCCGTCTCCACTCGACAGGAAGCACGAGAATCCCGCCCACATCCAGAGGAGCCCCGTTTCCGCCTCCTAGCTCGAGAGGAGGGATCCTTTCCCTCCGTGTTCGGATAGAATTCCTAGCGTTCCCGTCGCATCTCAAGAGGAGGCGCTCTCCACAGGAAGGCGAGAGGAACTCCAGGATCAGGCCCCATTCCCAGAGTCCCCCAGATTTCTCAGTTTATTCCAGGGAAACCTGTTTTCCCTACACTGCTTCGACTTTCAAGCCGAGGATCAACTCACACCACGGTGGCGCGTGGGACAGCCCTGTGGGGAAGCCTCGTGGGAAAGCCTTGTGGGAAAGCCTCGAGGGAAAGCCACAGATCCCTTGATCCACGCGAAGGGAAGCTTGACACTGCTACTACAGCTCGGGAGGAAAGCGCACGTGCATCGACCCACTCGAGACGAGGACTGACTCCACTGGGGAGACTCCAGAAGTACCCCAAGATCCATGTCAGCACTGGAGAAGAATCCTCAGGTTCCGGCACCCACTCCACACGAGATCGTAGGCCCCGGCATCGACGGGAGAGGAATCCCGAGAGGCGCCGAGCAACTCGCATAGGGATTGGACTTTCCAAAGGCCACCAGAGCAGGTACCTGAGGTCCCCGTCGTAAGTCGAGAGCACCTATCGCAACTCGAGAAAATCCTAGAGGTTCTCCTTTCCAGGCGAGATGAGGCCCATTTCCACTGAGGCGTTTCGAGGCCATTCACACCTAACCTCTGGAACTTACAAAGGGTCCTTCACACCCTTACTGCAACTAAAAAAGTTCCCCGACATACCCGTCTCCACTCGAGAGGAAGCTCGAGAGTCCCGCCACATCCAGAGGAGCCCCGTGTCCGCCTCCTAGCTCGAGAGGAGGGATCCTTTCCCTGCGTGTTCGGGAAAGAATTCCCGGCGTTCCTGTCGCATCTCAAGAGGAGGCGCTTTCGACAGGAAAGACGAGGGGAACTCCAGGGTCGTGACACCATTACCTGAGTCCCACAGATGTCTCAGTCCATTCCAGGGAAATGTGTTTTCCCTGCACTGCCTCGACTTTCAAGCCGAGCATCGACTCACACCACGGTGGCACGTGGGACAGCCCTATGGGAAAGCCCCGTGGGAAAGCCTCGTGGAAAGTCTCGAGGGAAAGCCACAGATCCCTTGATCCACGCGAAGGGAAGCGTGACACTGCTGCTACAGCTCGGGAGGAAAGCCACGTGCAAGCCCCCACTCGAGACGAGGACTGACTCCCCTGGGGAGACTCAGAAGTACCCCAAGATCCATGTCAGCACCGGAGAGGAATCCTCAGGTTCCGGCACCGACTCCACACAAGGTCTCAGGCCCCGGCGACTCCAGGAGACAAATCGAGATCGGCCCCCGAGCGACGGGAGCTGGAATCCCTGGCCTTTCCTGACAGGCCACCAGAGGCCTGTGTCCTGAGAGGTCAGAGCGGGTCCTGAGGTAGTCGTAAGTCGAGAGCACCTGCCTGCAACTCGAGAAAATCCAGGAGGTTCTCCCCTCCAGGCGAGATGAGGCCCATTATCCGCTGAGGCGTCTCGAGGCTAATCACACCTAACCTCTGGAACTTACAAAGGGTCCTTCAAACCCTTGCTGCAACTCAAGAAGTTCCCCGACATACCCGTCTCCACTCGAGAGGAAGCACGAGAGTCCCGCCCACATCCAGAGGAGCCCCGTTACTGCCTCCTAGCTCGAGAGGAGGGATCCTTTCCCTGAGTGGTCGGAAAGAATTCCCGGCGTTCCCGTCGCATCTCAAGAGGAGGCGCTCTCCACAGGAAAGGCGAGAGGAACTCCAGGGTCGTGCCACCATTCCCAGAGTCCCCCAGATGTCTCAGTCCATTCCAGGGAAACCTGTTTCCCTGCACTGCCTCGACTTTCAGCCGAGGATCGACTCACACCACGGTGGCACGTGGGACAGCCCTGTGGGAAAGCCTCGAGGGAAAGCCACAGATCCCTTGATCCACGCGAAGGGAAGCGTGACACTGCTGCTACAGCTCGGGAGGAAAGCGCACGTGCATGCCCCCACTCGAGACGAGGACTGACTCCCCTGGGGAGACTCCAGAAGTACCCCAAGATCCATGTCAGCACGGGAGAGGAATCCTCAGGTTCCGGCACCGACTCCACACAAGGTCTTAGGCCCCGGCATCGACGGGAGAGAATCCCGAGAGGCCCCGAGCAACTCGCATGGGGACTGGCCTTTCCTGAGGCCACCAGAGCGGGTCCCTGAGGTCCCCGTCGTAAGTCGAGAGCACCTGCCGCAACTCGAGAAAATCCAGGAGGTTCTCCCCTCCAGGCGAGATGAGGCCCATTTCCGCTGAGGCGTCTCGAGGCTAATCACACCTAACCTCTGGAACTTCCAAAGGGTCCTTCACACCCTTGCTGCAACTCAAGAAGTTCCCCGACATACCCGTCTCCACTCGAGAGGAAGCACGAGAGTCCCGCCCACATCCAGAGGAGCCCCGTTTCCGCCTCCTAGATCGAGAGGAGGGATCCTTTCCCTGCGTGGTCGGGAAAGAATTCCCGGCGTTCCCGTCGCATCTCAAGGGGAGGCGCTCTCCACAGGAAAGGCGAGAGGAACTCCAGGGTCGTGCCACCATTCCCAGAGTCCCCCAGATGTCTCAGTCCATTCCAGGGAAACCTGTTTTCCCTGCACTGCCTCGACTTTCAAGCCGAGGATCGACTCACACCACGGTGGCAGCCTGTGGGGAAAGCCTGTGGGAAAGCCTCGTGGGAAAGCCTCGAGGGAAAGCCACAGATCCCTTGATCCACGCGAAGGGAAGCGTGACACTGCTGCTACAGCTCGGGAGGAAAGCGCACGTGCATGCCCCCACTCGAGACGAGGACTGACTCCCCTGGGGAGACTCCAGAAGTACCCCAAGATCCATGTCAGCACTGGAGAGGAATCCTCAGGTTCCGGCACCGACTCCACACAAGGTCTTAGGCCCCGGCATCGACGGGAGAGGAATCCCGAGAGGCCCCCGAGCAACTCGCATGGGGACTGGCCTTTCCTGAGGCCACCAGAGCGGGTCCCTGAGGTCCCCGTCGTAAGTCGAGAGCACCTGCCACAACTCGAGAAAATCCAGGAGGTTCTCCCCTCCAGGCGAGATGAGGCCCATTTCCGCTGAGGCGTCTCGAGGCTAATCACACCTAACCTCTGGAACTTCCAAAGGGTCCTTCACACCCTTGCTGCAACTCAAGAAGTTCCCCGACATACCCGTCTCCACTCGAGAGGAAGCACGAGAGTCCCGCCCACATCCAGAGGAGCCCCGTTTCCGCCTCCTAGCTCGAGAGGAGGGATCCTTTCCCTGCGTGGTCGGGAAAGAATTCCCGGCGTTCCCGTCGCATCTCAAGAGGAGGCGCTCTCCACAGGAAAGGCGAGAGGAACTCCAGGGTCGTGCCACCATTCCCAGAGTCCCCCAGATGTCTCAGTCCA
Source organism: Capra hircus (assembly GCF_001704415.2). Taxonomy (NCBI): domain Eukaryota; kingdom Metazoa; phylum Chordata; class Mammalia; order Artiodactyla; family Bovidae; genus Capra; species Capra hircus. The sequence continues at coordinate 6,715 of NW_017190098.1, forward strand.
TTCCAGGGAAACCTGTTTTCCCTGCACTGCCTCGACTTTCAAGCCGAGGATCGACTCACACCACGGTGGCACGTGGGACAGCCCTGTGGGAAAGGGAAAGCCTCGTGGGAAAGCCTCGAGGGAAAGCCACAGATCCCTTGATCCACGCGAAGGGAAGCGTGACACTGCTGCTACAGCTCGGGAGGAAAGCGCACGTGCATGCCCCCACTCGAGACGAGGACTGACTCCCCTGGGGAGACTCCAGAAGTACCCCAAGATCCATGTCAGCACTGGAGAGGAATCCTCAGGTTCCGGCACCGACTCCACACAAGGTCTTAGGCCCCGGCATCGACGGGAGAGGAATCCCGAGAGGCCCCCGAGCAACTCGCATGGGGACTGGCCTTTCCTGAGGCCACCAGAGCGGGTCCCTGAGGTCCCCGTCGTAAGTCGAGAGCACCTGCCGCAACTCGAGAAAATCCAGGAGGTTCTCCCCTCCAGGCGAGATGAGGCCCATTTCCGCTGAGGCGTCTCGAGGCTAATCACACCTAACCTCTGGAACTTCCAAAGGGTCCTTCACACCCTTGCTGCAACTCAAGAAGTTCCCCGACATACCCGTCTCCACTCGAGAGGAAGCACGAGAGTCCCGCCCACATCCAGAGGAGCCCCGTTTCCGCCTCCTAGCTCGAGAGGAGGGATCCTTTCCCTGCGTGGTCGGGAAAGAATTCCCGGCGTTCCCGTCGCATCTCAAGAGGAGGCGCTCTCCACAGGAAAGGCGAGAGGAACTCCAGGGTCGTGCCACCATTCCCAGAGTCCCCCAGATGTCTCAGTCCATTCCAGGGAAACCTGTTTTCCCTGCACTGCCTCGACTTTCAAGCCGAGGATCGACTCACACCACGGTGGCACGTGGGACAGCCCTGTGGGAAAGCCTCGTGGGAAAGCCTCGTGGGAAAGCCTCGAGGGAAAGCCACAGATCCCTTGATCCACGCGAAGGGAAGCGTGACACTGCTGCTACAGCTCGGGAGGAAAGCGCACGTGCATGCCCCCACTCGAGACGAGGACTGACTCCCCTGGGGAGACTCCAGAAGTACCCCAAGATCCATGTCAGCACTGGAGAGGAATCCTCAGGTTCCGGCACCGACTCCACACAAGGTCTTAGGCCCCGGCATCGACGGGAGAGGAATCCCGAGAGGCCCCCGAGCAACTCGCATGGGGACTGGCCTTTCCTGAGGCCACCAGAGCGGGTCCCTGAGGTCCCCGTCGTAAGTCGAGAGCACCTGCCGCAACTCGAGAAAATCCAGGAGGTTCTCCCCTCCAGGCGAGATGAGGCCCATTTCCGCTGAGGCGTCTCGAGGCTAATCACACCTAACCTCTGGAACTTCCAAAGGGTCCTTCACACCCTTGCTGCAACTCAAGAAGTTCCCCGACATACCCGTCTCCACTCGAGAGGAAGCACGAGAGTCCCGCCCACATCCAGAGGAGCCCCGTTTCCGCCTCCTAGCTCGAGAGGAGGGATCCTTTCCCTGCGTGGTCGGGAAAGAATTCCCGGCGTTCCCGTCGCATCTCAAGAGGAGGCGCTCTCCACAGGAAAGGCGAGAGGAACTCCAGGGTCGTGCCACCATTCCCAGAGTCCCCCAGATGTCTCAGTCCATTCCAGGGAAACCTGTTTTCCCTGCACTGCCTCGACTTTCAAGCCGAGGATCGACTCACACCACGGTGGCACGTGGGACAGCCCTGTGGGAAAGCCTCGTGGGAAAGCCGGAAAGCCTCGAGGGAAAGCCACAGATCCCTTGATCCACGCGAAGGGAAGCGTGACACTGCTGCTACAGCTCGGAGGAAAGCGCACGTGCATGCCCCCACTCGAGACGAGGACTGACTCCCCTGGGGAGACTCCAGAAGTACCCCAAGATCCATGTCAGCACTGGAGAGGAATCCTCAGGTTCCGGCACCGACTCCACACAAGGTCTTAGGCCCCGGCATCGACGGGAGAGGAATCCCGAGAGGCCCCCGAGCAACTCGCATGGGGACTGGCCTTTCCTGAGGCCACCAGAGCGGGTCCCTGAGGTCCCCGTCGTAAGTCGAGAGCACCTGCCCCAACTCGAGAAAATCCAGGAGGTTCTCCCCTCCAGGCGAGATGAGGCCCATTTCCGCTGAGGCGTCTCGAGGCTAATCACACCTAAACTCTGGAACTTCCAAAGAGTCCTTCACACCCTTGCTGCAACTCAAGAAGTTCCCCGACATACCCGTCTCCACTCGAGAGGAAGCACGAGAGTCCCGCCCACATCCAGAGGAGCCCCGTTTCCGCCTCCTAGCTCGAGAGGAGGGATCCTTTCCCTGCGTGGTCGGGAAAATTCCCGGCGTTCCCGTCGCATCTCAAGAGGAGGCGCTCTCACAGGAAAGGCGAGAGGAACTCCAGGGTCGTGCCACCATTCCCAGAGTCCCCCAGATGTCTCAGTCCATTCCAGGAAACCTGTTTTCCCTGCACTGCCTCGACTTTCAAGCCGAGGATCGACTCACACCACGGTGGCACGTGGGACAGCCCTGTGGGAAAGCCTCCCTGGGAAAGCCTCGAGGGAAAGCCACAGATCCCTTGATCCACGCGAAGGGAAGCGTGACACTGCTGCTACAGCTCGGAGGAAAGCGCACGTGCATGCCCCCACTCGAGACCTGACTCCCCTGGGGAGACTCCAGAAGTACCCCAAGATCCATGTCAGCACTGGAGAGGAATCCTCAGCGACTGACTTACATCGACGGGAGAGGAATGCTCGCACTGGCCTTTCCTGAGGCCACCAGAGCGGGTCCCTGAGGTCCCCGTCGTAAGTCGAGAGCACCTGCCGCAACTCGAGAAAATCCAGGAGGTTCTCCCTCCAGGCGAGATGAGGCCCATTTTCTCTGAGGCGTCTCGAGGCTAATCACACCTAAACTCTGGAACTTCCAAAGGGTCCTTCACACCCTTGCTGCAACTCAAGAAGTTCCCCGACATACCCGTCTCCACTCCAGAGGAAGCACGAGGTCCGGCCCACATCCAGAGGAGCTCCGTTTCCGCCTCCAAGCTCGAGATGAGGGATCCTTCCCTGCTTGGTCGGGAAAGAATTCCCGGCGTTTCCGTCGCATCTCAAGAGGAGGCGCTCTGCACAGGAAAGGCGAGAGGAACTCCAGGGTCGTGCCACCATTCCAGAGTCCCCAGATGTCTCAGTCCATTCCAGAGGAACCTGTTTTCCCTGCACTGCCTCGACTTTCAAGCCGAGGATCGACTCACACCACGGTGGCACGTGGGACAGCCCTGTGGGAAAGCCTCGTGGGAAAGCCTCGAGGGAAAGCCACAGATCCCTTGATCCACGCGAAGGGAAGCGTGACACTGCTGCTACAGCTCGGGAGGAAAGCGCACGTGCATGCCCCCACTCGAGACGAGGACTGACTCCCCTGGGGAGACTCCAGAAGTACCCCAAGATGCATGTCAGCCCTGGAGAGGAATCCTCAGGTTCCGGCCCGACTCCACACAAGGTCTTAGGCCCTGGCATCGACGGGAGAGGAAAGCGACAGGCCCTCTAGCAACTCGCATGGGGACTGGCCTTTCCTGAGGTCACCAGAGCGGGTCCATGAGGTCCCCGTCGTAAGTCGAGAGCACCTGCCACAACTCGGTAAAATCCAGGAGGTTCTCCCCTCCAGGCGAGATGAGGCCCATTTCCACTGAGGTGTCTCGAGGCTAATCACACCTGACCTCTGGAACTTCCAAAGAGTCTTTCACACCCATGCTGCAACTCAAGAAGTTCCCCGACATACCCGTCTCCACTCAAGAGGAAGCACGAGGGTCCCGGCCACATCCAGAGGAGCTCCGTTTCCGGCTCGTAGCTCGAGAGGAGGGATCCTTTCCCTGCTTGGTCGGGAAAGAATTCCCGGCATTCCCATCGCATCTCAAGAGGAGGCGCTCTCCAAAGGAAAGGGGAGAGGAACTGCAGGGTCGTGCCACCATTCCAAGAGTCCCCCAGATGTCTCAGTCCATTCCACAGGAACCTGTTTTCCCTGCACTGCCTCGGCTTTCACGCCGAGGATCGACTCACACCACCGTGACACGTGGGACAGCCCTGTGGGAAAGCCTCGTGGGAAAGACTCGAGGGAAAGCCACAGATCCCTTGGTCCACGCAAGGGGAAGCGTGACACTGCTGCTACAGCATGGGAGGAAAGGGCACGCTCATGCCCCCACTCGAGACGAGGCCTGACTCCCTTGTGGAGACTCCAGAAGTACCCCAAAATCCATGTCAGCACTGGAGAGGAATCCTCAGCTTCCGGCCCCGACTCCACACAAGGTCTTAGGCCCCGGCATCGACGGGAGAGGAATCACGAGAGGCCCCCTAGCAACACGCATGATAACTGGCCTTTCCTGCGGCCGCCAGAGCGGGTCCCTGAATCCCCGTCGTAACTCGAGAGCACCTGCTGAAACTCGGGAATATCCAGGAGCCTCTCCATTCCAGGCGACATGAGGCCCATTTCCGCTGAGGCATCTCGAGACTAACCACACCTAACCTCTGGAACTTCCAAAGGGTCCTTCACACCCTTGCTGCAACTCAAGAAGTTCCCCGACATACCCGTTCCTCTTCACGTTCTGCCATAATGGTGGTGTCATCTGCATATCTAAGTTGATTGATATTTCTACCGGCAATCTTGATTCCAGCTTATGTATCTTCCATCCCAGCATTTTTCATGATGTACTCTGCATAGAAGTTAAATAAACAGGGTGACAATATACAGCCTTGACATACTCCTTTTCCTTTTTGGAACCAGTCTGTTGTTCCATGTCCTGCTCTAACTGTTGCTTCCTGACCTTCATCCAGATTTCTCAAGAGGCAGGTTAGGTGGTCTGGTATTCCCATCTCTTTCAGAATTGTGGCTAAAACAACAGTATAAGGACCTTTCCGATGTCAGGCCAAGGAATTGTGTTTCCAGTCATTGAGCCACACCTGATCACTGAGCACAAATTCATGAATCTGTTCCTCAAGGGGGAATGATATTCTTTTTTATACAAACTTAGTTACCTGATTTATTACCTTACCTAATTGTTCCATCTGCTGTGAAATCCCACCCCCTTACTTGTGGCAAATCTGCTAACACCTGCCTCACTGTGGGAGGGGGTCTCCCATAGAAAATTTCATAAGGACAACAACTGTGGGAACGTGCGGTTACCCGTAATATGAGTAAGTCTGCCGGAAGCAAGCCCATCCATGTACAGTCAGTCTCTATGATCCATTTTGAAAGTGTCTCTTCAAGAGTTTGGTTGTTTCTTTCCACCATTCCAGAACACTGGGGCCTATATGCTGTATGTAATTTCCACTGATATTTAGAGCTTCACATACCTGTTAATTAACGCGGCTACAAAGACAGGGCCATTGTCGGATTCTATACTGGTTGGAAACCCAAGTCTGGGAATTATTTCTCAAATCAGCGAGCTACTTCATTTTCTTTTTCAGATCAGGTAGGGAAGGCCTCTGCCCAACCGGAGAAGGTACCTACTATTCTAGTAAGTCATGATAACAGGTGACTGCCTTTGCTTCCCCGAAGGACACTCGCTTTCCCTGCATCCTGAGAACTCCACGTCTCAGCCAGTTGGAAAAGCGCTTCTTGGAGGTCATTATTCAGGGGCAACTTCCCCTGGAGCCCGGGGCCATAGGGAGCGGCTCCACACTCCCAGGGAAAGGCAGAGCCACAGCCACACATCTGTCCCATCCCCTTTGCTCTGTAGGAGAGCTCTAGTGAGCCTAGGTCTGTCAGGAAAATTCTTGGCTCCTATGGGGACACATTCTATGTGTGAAACTGCATCCAGGACCTAGGGGCCACAGGGCGCCTGTTTCTCTCGGGGCGGAGGGGTGGGGGGCCTGAAGCAGTGCGGCCCAGCAACAGCTTCCACATCCATCCAATTGCTCTTTTCTTACCTCTGATAGAACTAGCTTTGTTCCAGCCTTTGGCAATTTGGAGGCAAGCGGGCCCCACTTCCTCCCCAAGGAGGCATGGGACCTACTTTGAGTGGAAAGGCCCCTCACGGAGCTGAACCCAGGAAGGCACCCAGTCATGTCTGACACATTCCTGCATCCTGCTTCTTCATGAGCAATACCGCTATAAGCTAGGCATGTCTTTCCAAGGCTCAGAAAGGACAGGGGAGATGCATGGTGCTGCCTCTGGAATTTCGGTCCTCTGAGCAGACCTGGAGGTCTCCCCTTGAAGGAGCTAACCAGTTTCTTCCAAATACAGGCTTGCAAACACACACTGGGTGGCTGCCTCTTCTTCCCTGAAGGACGATCACTTTCCCCGCATCCTGTGAACTCTGCATCCCAGCCTGCTGGAAAAGCGCTTCTTGGAGGTCATTTTTCAGGGACAATTTTCCCTGGAGCCCGGGGCCGTAGGGAGGGCCCCATGCTCGCTGGGAAAGGCAGAGTCACATCCACAGTCTGTTCTACCCCTTTTGCCCTGTAGGAGAGCTCTAGTGAGCCTAGGTCTGTCAGGAAAATTCTTGGCTCCTATGGGGACACACCCTGTGTGTTAACCTGCATATCGGACCTAGGGGCCACAGGGCGCCTGTTCCTCTCGGGGGGGACCCTGAAGTGGTGCGGCCCAGCAACAGCCTGAACATCCATCCGATTGCTCTTTTCTTCCTTCTGATAGAGCTAGCTTTGCTTCTCGCTTTGGCATTTCGGAAGCCAGGGGGAGCCCCACCGCTGTTGTCCTGGGGTCTATTGGAGGTACCGGGTCTATTGGACCCCAGCATGGCACCCGACCCCCTCAGACACACTCCCGCAGCCTCCTTCCCCATGGGCAGGACTGTTCTGACCTAGGAATGTGTTCCCAAGGCTCAGAAAATGCAGGGAGACACACGGCCCTGACTCTGGAACTGAGGCCGTTGGAGCAGGCCTGGAGGTCTGACGTCTGAGACGCCAAACACTTGCTGCAAGATACAGGTGTGAAAACACACTCTCTGGGGCTGCCTTTCCTTCCTCCAAGGAAGAGAGCTTTTCCAGTCTCCTCCGTGCTGAGTCATACAAGGCTGCAAAGGTCTGGCTTAGAGGGCATTTCTCAGCGGCAATGGCCCCTGAGGCCCTGCACCCAGGGAGGGATCCTACCCTCCCAGGGGAAGTCAAAGCAACCTCCAAACAGCTGTTCTCTCATGTTTCCTCTGCAGGAGGGAGCTAGTGAGCCCAGGTCTGTCTGGAACGTTCTTGGATCCTGCGGGGAAATCATCCTGGGAGCCTAACGCAGTACAGCCTAGCAACTGCTTGAAAATCCATCCTGTTGCTGTTTTCTTCCCTCTGACAGAGC